>NW_018213628.1:0-1066 GCF_001263595.1 Phalaenopsis equestris | reverse complement strand
GCCAACAATTGGGGGATTGAATAGAAGTTGAATGCATACAGAAGATGCATTAAGAGGAGATAGGTTTAGCAACAATAATACCCAACACCTTCGCATAAAAGGTACAATTAAACCAAACAGTAATAGATCCTCCAAAAAAATCATGAAGTGAAGAGTCATTAAGCCAGAGGTCTAAGAAAAAGGATAATTCAAACCCAGGGAGAATGATGTTAGAGCACCAGTACTGATGTGGTTCGCATTATGTTACAGTTCAGTTTTTATGTTTTAGTTCACTATTTTATTTGTTTTCTATTTGGATGGCAAACTTGTAATAAGAGAGATCTTAGTGCTTATAAATAGGCATTTGTATATAGGAACATATCATGGGTTTTATAATTGTGAGATTCTTACTTCTGGAAAGGTTGAGCTACTCATTCAACTTCCTTGTAGCTGTATCCTGGAGTTGGCAGCCCAGGTGGTGTTTCGCCATATGTATTCTTGTGCTTCCTTTAGATCAATAAACTCCTTTTGTTGTTCTTTGCCTCCAAAAATCTTCTCAGCGATCCTTGATTGTTATTTTATTAAAATTCTACTTTCATATCCCTTGACGATATCATTGTGGCCATAGTTTTCATTATTTGAATTAGAATTATGTTTATTTTGTTAGGGAACTATTTATATCTTGGTATTTTCTATTTTTGCATACATTTGCTTTTGATATTGTGTATTTAGAGATTTAATTCTCTAATTTTTTTGCTCTTAAATATATTGTACCATCTTTCTTTTGCAATTGGTGTGGTCGTAGCTTGTTCAGGAACAGATAGTGGATCTCCCTCAACAGTCGGGCCTCATCAAAGTCGGCATTTCATGGTTCTCTCCGTTGATTTAGCCCAGATAACCGCCAAATGCTTCATATCCCCTTCCAAACATCATCGACTTCATATATATTAGGATTCCCTTGCTATTTCAAAACCAACTTCTTGCTTGATCCACCTTTTGAAAAGCCTAAAACGGAGGCATTTTGCATCAAATCCTAGCAAACCCTAAAGTTTTTGGGATTTGTCTTTCCTACACCTAAACTTAAATT
>NW_018213627.1:0-1066 GCF_001263595.1 Phalaenopsis equestris | reverse complement strand
GACCTTAAGGAGGTGGTACTCGAATTGTTAGACACGCTATGAGTGGTTGGAGACTCGTTGTCTCTTATTATTTTTAGAGGTTATGAATTTAAAATTGGTGAAAAGGAAAGATTCGAAAGGAATCCAATCAAAGCTTTAACTATGATGATATAAATATTCCTAAATTTATTTAAAAGTGTGTTAAACACATAAACTCTTAAACATGGCAATTAATAAATGAAAAATTAATATCTAATTTATATCATAAAATACTATAGAAATATATATGTATGCGGCATATTATGAGGAATTTACATATCTACCACACAACTCTTATGCATTTACACGTCTCAAGCTTGAACCTAAATTTTCATATTTACATTCATAGTACTTTAATATTTTAAACTGGTTCTTAAAAGGGTGAGATATGTAAATACATTAAAATGGTATGATATGTAAATATATATGAAGGTGCCCGTAGATTCGCAGATCATGCATGTGCATGTGCATGTGCATGCATGCACCTTGACGTACGTCCATTGTTAACATGTAAAATAAGAAATATTATATTTCATATAATTATATGAATTATATAATATTTATTATAATAATTTGGTAATTAATATTAGGAGTTTAAAAAATTAAATATAACAATATATGAATTAAATTTGTAGAGTTAGGATTAATCTCATAATTTACTTTGGTTGCTAATAAAAAATTTGGAGAAAATAATTTTTCATGTGAAAAATATTATGATGATCATTAAAAATCATGGAAGGTTGTCACATAAAATAATTTTTAGTGCCTCCTATGGATAATCGAATGCTTCAAGTGCTCGATATTACCCTCGCAAGGAGAACTTCATCATTTTAAGACTGCAAAACCGCGGGCCACGTGAGAGCTAGTATAAGTGGCATAAGAAAGAAGGTGTGTTTGATTAAAGACACATTCAACGGGATAAACAAATGCGTCGAATCACATATTTAACCAGTCTGGATCAACCATCATACCGACGACAAAGCTCAGCCGACCGAGCGACCACTTTTACTCAAAGTCAACTAAGTTTAGTCGATCGAGCTAAAAGACA
>NW_018213626.1:0-1066 GCF_001263595.1 Phalaenopsis equestris | reverse complement strand
CCTCCTCCCTTCCCTAACCGGAAAATTTACTGGTTGTCTCCGTTCCTCGACGTTCTCATAGCGAGCGACGGGCGCTGTCTTCCTTCTTAATTTCTTCTTGCTATCTTTTCCATTGAACTGGTTTGGGATTGGATCGAGCTGCGGATAGCATGAGGGGTTCGGGGCGGCCCATTAGTGTTGTGGCCAGATGGGTTCGTCGGCAGCCACCGAGGATGAAGGCGTTTCTTAGCGTTGTTGCAGGGATGGTGGCACTTGTGTTAATAAGATTCGTTGTTCAGGACCATGATAGCCTCTTCGTTGCAGCCGAGGCAGTTCACGCCATCGGCATCTCCGTTCTTATCTATAAGCTCGCCAAGGAGAAAACCTGTGCCGGTTTGTTGAATTGCTAACTTGCGTGATTCCCTAGTTCTTGAATGGTCTGAATTATTTTGATGTTAGACGTTCGGTTTGAAGCTTGATGCGCTATGTCGCGGCTGTATGTTCATCTATGTTTGGTTAATGGGGGCGTTTTTTGGTTTAAACGCACCAAACAACGGTTCCTGCTTCCGTTTCTTTTTAAAAATTTTTATTTAATTGCTTCTTTGCTTTCTTAAAATTTGTTTGTTTGTTTTTTCATGCTTCTTGGCTAGTCAAAATGGGGCCACTATGTTATCAGTCAAATGCTAGATTGGATGTGAGGAACTTAGTCGACATGGTTCTGGGTTATCTTTCCCTTTTACTACTTGCTCTATCCATTTATGTTTTCTTACACTTTCTCTGTACATCACCCCTTATGATTTTCTCGGACGGAGGTGCTCTTCTACTGGAAGAAGATCTTCTCAAGGATTAACACTTTGATTAGAGCTTTATTCTCTGCATTCGTACTGCATTAATATTTTTTGTTATCTGCTTTACGTGACTGTGTTGCTTGCATTCTTTACACAAATAACATAGGAAAAAAATGTTGTTAGACTTATCTCCCAAGTATACAATGTTTCTAAAGAAAATTTAGATGAATAGTTTGATCTTTACAGTCTCATAGTCTCATAATAATTTTGAAACTTCTGTCAAGATTGGAGTTGGCAAA
>NW_018213625.1:0-1066 GCF_001263595.1 Phalaenopsis equestris | reverse complement strand
TAAGATCTTTATAAATACGGTAAGTAGTATTCATTTCTCATCCCAATATAGGATTTCAAACACCAAAATATCTAACGTGAGAGCTCCAAACCGTTTTAACGACAATGTGCTCTGAATGACTCTAGAAGAGTTTCAACTCTCCCCTCAGCCTCCTCTTGTTCCTGTAAGTGAAAATACAAAGAAGAAGATGGTGTGATGAGGAAAAAGAAACACAATGACCATGAAATCAACTTAAATGAGCAAGTTATTTCTTCTCCTAGCCCCAATGTCGATCGGCCAAAAAAAATAGTAAGTGTGGAGACAGATCAAGGGCTTCTGACTCCTCTCATGGATCTTATTCTGATCGTTAAGGAAGAGTCTCACCAGTTTGATCTAATCACTGAAGATGTAGCTATTGTTATGGAACAACTTAGTACAGTGGCAATTTCTGACACTCCTCCATTCAAAGTGCAAAAAGGCAACGCTCTCATCCAAGATTTGCCCATTTCTTCTGAATTAATTCCAGATGCAGAGATTTTGACTGGTATGGGTATGCAGTCGACCAACATTATTGTTGATCCTAAAATTCTAACAATCGTGCTTCATCAACCAACCAGAGATAGACAACAAACAATCAGTGATGTGATCAATCAATTAGTTGATCTTTTCAGTACTTCTCATGGAATGGAAAGTGCTTAGTAGCTGTATTTTGTGCTGATGGAATGTAGAGTGAATGAAATGGTGAATTCTTTTGAGTAGGCAACTAGAGGATCAGACAATAACGTTGTTCAAGATCTACAAGATCAGGTTGAGAGGGTGAAAGGTAAAAAAGGCAAAATCTACGTGATGAGTTGATGTCTCTCCAAGCCGACATACAGGTCAGTAGGTCCCAACAAGAGGTCGATTGAGGCAATTATTTCAAGCTAGGTGGAAAGCTTCTGCTCAAGTGACTACTTAACCAAGAAAATGTCTCAGCTCAAGTGTTTGAAGACTCTTTTGTTAAATATTTTCTTTCAGCTCATGTAACTTTTTTTTTCATTTAAATAAATACCAAATTTCTAATATATATATATATATATATATATAT
>NW_018213624.1:0-1066 GCF_001263595.1 Phalaenopsis equestris | reverse complement strand
AAAATAAGTATCAAGCTTTGTCAAGCCAAATTTATAACATTCAATTAATTAAAATTCAAATGATTTGTTTTCCAAATTTTAGATCATTCAATTCATCGGTCATGCAGATGTAACACCAACATTTTACAGTGTGATTGCTCAAATGACACGATTCAACATTTCTAAATATAATTCCATGTATCATGTTATTCTATAAGCAACTAAACATCACAAACTTCGATATATAACTTATGATGTATTCCTTCACATTGCTTGATGTATTCTTTGAGTTTTTAAATTTTTCATTGACCCGTATTTCATGAACCTTCCCAGCATACCATACTTTCTGGATTATTGAATTTCACGCTATCATCTCCAAACTCATGGAAGGGTAATATAAATTCATGCTTTATCCTATATTCCCAAGCCTATCAAGCCCAATTCCATCATCTTTGTGGTCATGTTTCACTAAGTTGTTCTCTAGCATAATTAACTCTTTGTGTTAGCTATTTTACTAAGGATTTGAAGAAGAATGTAAACTATGATAATATTTGAAATGATTCATATTATTTGTATTTTTACTTGAAACCATTAAAACTTTCTAATAAATACATCCATGTCCAAATCCTCTGCATGGTTTCTTCAATCTTCTTCTCTTATATTTTTGTTGAAATTATGCTTAATGATTAGATTGTTGCATAACCAAAGAGGTTTCATTTTTATTTATTGATTTATTTTTACTTCCATTCTTTTGTCAAATATAACATGTCTTTTGCTAATGAAATATGAAAGTTATGTTTATTGAAATTTAGAAATTATCTTATAGTAAATTAGGCTCCATCCCCCACCACCATCCTTGTTTTTGCATTTGAACAATACAAGTCTACATTCATTACTTCATCAATTACATATAATTTCAATTCTAAAAGTAACTTAAAACTTCACTACAATAATCAAGCTTTAAAAATAAAATTTAAGTTCTTAGATGGAGATTTGCAAGGAAATAAAAAAAGAGTTAATTAGACATTTTCTAATGAGAAAACTTTGTATGAAATTTATCATTGAAGCCATGGTTCAAATTGAATCA
>NW_018213623.1:0-1066 GCF_001263595.1 Phalaenopsis equestris | reverse complement strand
GCCAACCATGGCGTCAAGTTCTCCCAACTTGAAGTCGATCTTCCCGCCATGATGGCTCAGAAGGACAAAGCCGTATCCGGCCTCACTCGCGGAATCGAAGGCCTCTTCAAGAAGAACAAAGTCGCCTACATCAAAGGCCATGGAAAGCTCGCCTCCCCCTCCGAAGTCTCCGTCGACACCCTCGACGGCAGCACCACCACCATCAAAGGGAAGAACATCATTATCGCCACCGGCTCCGACGTCAAATCCCTCCCCGGAGTCATCATCGACGAGAAGAAGATCGTCTCATCCACCGGAGCCCTATCCCTCCAAACCATCCCGAAGAAGCTTGTTGTGATTGGAGCCGGCTACATCGGCCTCGAGATGGGATCCGTTTGGGGGCGTCTCGGATCCGAAGTCACCGTCGTCGAATTCGCGCCAGACATTGTGCCGACCATGGATAGCGAGATTCGAAAGCAGTTCCAACGAATGCTCGAGAAGCAGAAGATGAAGTTCCTTCTCAAAACAAAGGTTTTAGGGGTTGATACATCTGGAGATGGTGTCAAGCTCGAACTCGAAGCAGCTGATGGCGGCGAGAAACACACGATCGAAGCCGATGTAGTTCTCGTCTCTGCTGGCAGAATCCCTTTTACCGAAGGGCTTGGCCTGGAAAGAATCGGCATACAGACCGACAAATCTGGCAGGATCATCGTCGATCACAAGTTCACGACGAGTGTTCCGGGAATCTACGCGATCGGCGACGCGATTCCGGGACCTATGCTCGCGCATAAGGCCGAAGAAGACGGTGTCGCCTGTGTGGAATTCATCGCCGGAAAAGAAGGTCACGTAGATTACGATCTGGTGCCTGGAGTTGTCTACACTCATCCTGAGGTGGCTTATGTCGGGAAGACGGAGGAGCAGGTTAAGGCCGCCGGAGCAGATTACCGTGTCGGCAAGTTCCCTTTCATGGCGAACAGCAGGGCGAAGGCCATCGACGATGCGGAGGGTATCGTCAAGATCATCGCCGAGAAGGAGACTGATAAGATCCTGGGAGTGCACATAATGGCGCCGAACGCCGGCGAGCTCA
>NW_018213622.1:0-1066 GCF_001263595.1 Phalaenopsis equestris | reverse complement strand
TTTCATTTAAAGTATTATGCCTATATTAATAAATTTGTTTGTTGTATATCAAATTAATGTTTGTCTTGATTTATTGTTGCATGGATGTTTATATATTTGATTTATAGCTTTTGTTGTTATGATGGTTAATTTTTTAATTGATTCTCTTGTTAATTGTAATTAATTTTTGTCATAATAAAATCATAATATTTAGCATATTTTTAGAAAACTAACTATTAAAAAAATTCAATTAATATCTAAGTGCAATGATATGTAAGTCAGTGAAGCTTCTTCGGATTTTTGTTAGCCAAGTTTGTGGTATCTAATAAAATCAACTATGTAGAATAAACTAAATTGAAACTGAATGATAAATGATTGTTAAGTCATACAAGTAATATTTAATTGGATTAGAAATGGATTCATTACAATACATACAATTGATTCTTAATCGTTGCATATTTCATTAAAATAATTGAGCATTTTCCTATTATCATTGATGCTTAACGACAATTTCAATAAAACACTTTTGCTTGATAGTATTAAATGAAGGTGTATAGTAAATTGCATTATTTTATTGTCTATATTGCATGTCAGCTCATTGTCATAAATGATTTAGTAAATAATTGTTATTTACATAATTTGAATTGTCAAACTCACTTGTTAATATTTTTATATAACATGTTCCACCTGCCACTTCGGTGACCGTATCTGAATGAATAAGCATTTTAGTATTAGGTTTTCTTTTGATATTTTCAACATTTTTATTTTTTATTTTGGACTTGGGTAGTTGTTTATCCATTATTTTTTAAAACCTTTTTTTGAGTTAGTTTCTTATTTTTCTTTCAATTACATCAGTTATGAAATTATTATATATGAAGTGAAATAAAATTTATTTATTTATTTTAGCTATTATTTGTAAACAATCTTTTCTTCTGAGAATGTAAAATATTTTCATAAAAATACTCATACATTGTTGGGGCATAACTCCTTCCAAACCCATGGTGTGACAACATGTCTAACAACATGATTAAGCAAAATGTCATATATATTTGACACTAAATAACTAATTGATCATATTATGTGTTTT
>NW_018213621.1:0-1065 GCF_001263595.1 Phalaenopsis equestris | reverse complement strand
TAGATAAATGATTATTCAGACCTTGAAGTTGCATGTTAATCATAATATAAAACAACTCAACAAGATAATATTATAAATTTATTATTTTTTCATCTATACATCTTGCGATAAGCTTTATAGGTGCATTTCATATGTGAAACATTAATTTCAAAATTATATTAAAAAAAGATAATTTAACTGATAAAGAATCTCATTGTCTGTAATCATCAATTTTCTCTCATAATTTATAATCCTCGCTTAGATACTTAAACCAATTTCATTGTATTCTCAATATTTATATATTTTTTTTTATAAGAATCGTGAAAATTCATTAGTAATTCCCAAAATATCAATCATTAGATGCTTTAAGAAGAACAAATCAAAGGACTTCATTACAAAGATTAAAGCATCTTCAACTAGCTAATGATCATGTTCATGTACATGTTTGCTATCTCAAGTCCTCAAAATACGAATACATATATTTTTATGATGTTAAATAAATTATAAAACTATGAGTTCTAACGAGTGTCATTAGCTTATTGCAAAGTAGTTCCTTTATTTAAATATTGTCCACAAATTAAATCTCTATTTTTTAAGATAAAAAATTATCTTCTTATCTTAAGTGGATTTAAAAGCATAAGTCCTCTACAAGAAGCTCCAAAAATATTAAGAATTATTGAAATAAATTCAAAAAGATATTTTACTTTTCAATAACTTGTTTTTACATTCACCAAAAATAATTGAAGTTGATAAGCAAAATAATTGATATAGTATACTTGAAGGTTATCACAAGAATAAGTGATTTCAAAATTAAACTTGCCTTGCATATTGAATACTCCATTTAAATACTGGCCGCGTATCTAATATGACTTTAATAAATATTTTACTAATATAAATTGAATAATTATCATGAATGCAACTATAATTATTGAGAAAATATGTAATATAGATTAAATTTTCAAAAAATTGTTATTTTTTTATCAACAAACCTTACAACAAAAAATATTTATTTATTTATTAATACATCACAAAACACATATATTATAATAAGTATTAAACACTTCTATCTTTCATAATAAAAACTAA
>NW_018213620.1:0-1065 GCF_001263595.1 Phalaenopsis equestris | reverse complement strand
TTTTCATAGTCAAAGAAGCATATAATTTTGAGAGTATCATGTCACTTAGACACTAAAAAGATGATATATAATTAAGAGAATTACGTGCCACGATGTAGTTTTATAGAGATTTTGTTTAAAATGATCAAAATGACACTTTTAAAAATTATATGTGGTCTCTCATTTTTTGTTTGAAAAGAAAATTTGATTAATAATTAAAGAGGGCTTAGAGATCTGAAAAACTTTAGAACTTTTTCTAATATCTGACACTGACAATCGCCACAACGATCATAGTCGTTCAATTATAGTTGCCCTTCGATGCCTAAAATTGTCATCATCTGATTACCATCACCCTGACAAAATTGCATGCTCAGTTGATTTCCATCACTTGCTATCATTGTCGGATTGTAATCACATTATCACCAATGTCTATTTAACATTGTCCAAATATTTTCTTCAACCTTCAATACTTTATCAATATTTTATATTTTATGATCCAATCTATTTCCATTAAGATAAATATAATTTGTTTATCATATATACCAATGCCATAAACCATTGCATATATGTGTGGCCCCCGATTTCTTTTATTTATCTTTCATACAAAAACTCTAGTGTCGTCTATAGGTATTCTACTTATGTGGGGGATTTTTATAAAACATTAAGATTTAAACTTTTCCCTATCACCATATCTTTTTTGGCAAACACACTGATGTTAATTGTGGGAAATCATTTCACCATTTTACAATCTTTTCTCCCAGTTGCTAATAAGTATATCACCTATCATAATGGAGTCCCCTAATTCAACATTCAACACTATGAGAACTAGTCCCACAATCAAGAAAAACATAATTTAGCTAGTGAAGTCCACTCAAACCTATCATTAGAAAATCTCATGCTTAAGATAGAAGAACAACATACCCAATTCTTTTAGCTCTTAGAGATTCACAACCATACAATGGATTTCAACCATAAAAAAATATTACAATCCAAAGTTTAATCAAATTGATGATACCAATGGGGCACCTTTGTTGTTGTGCTACATTTATTTCTCCACCACAACCTCACTTGAATCTTCTTTGCACT
>NW_018213619.1:0-1065 GCF_001263595.1 Phalaenopsis equestris | reverse complement strand
ATAAAAGTCTACAATTGAGGCTACCCAGAAGGTTTTGATGGTGTTTATTTGTTGATGTTGTGAGGTGAACTCTTTTCTATATGAACTTCTATAATTCTCACTTAAATTATCCCACAAGTGAATTCTTAAGCTTAATGTCTCAATACCCACAACTTCTATGTTAGATAGGGGAGACAATCTAATGTGCTTGAGACTTTAGGAATAGCGACTTTCAGTGATCTATTGGCCAGGTTCATGCTCAGGGAGATATCAGTATAATTAATACTGATGATCAAATAAAATTTTGGAACTATATGGTTTTTAATTCTACAAATGTTGCACAAATATAATCAGTACATGGATTCATATGTTCTCTTGTATTTACTGTATCACTTCTTTTTCTATTGCATGATTAATCACCAGAACTTATAGTTTAAATTGGCTCGTTCTATTTTGAAGTTATACTTGGATCTGAGTTTTTTGAATGTGGACATGTGCCTCAATATCTATGCAATTAGGGAGAATTTTCTATCTTGCTCTTCTTTTTAGAAATGGTGGCTTCCAAGGACATCAGCCAGTTTCATGCTTAGGAAACTAGTAGAACTGTTGTTGATGATATTATGAAATTTTGGAGCAATATGTTCTACAAATGTTGCTCAAAATTTCTCTTGACTGTGACTTCTATGCTATCCTGGATTTGTTAGATCACTTCTTTTTACATTGCACGATTTTTCTCCTGAAATTTAATCAAGATATTGCTACTTACAAGGTCATCTAATGTCTCAAAACTGGCAGCTTCAATGTTAAATTAATATCGTTCTTTTGTACGATTATTAATTTGTCATTTCTCAATTTTTTGAATGGGAAGTATGTCTCCATATCTATGCACTTGCAATGCTGAGGATTGCCTATCATGCCGATATTTTTTTGGAATAGTTGCTTTGAAAGAATTTGCAGCCTTGCGTAGATTAAATTTCTCATATCATCTTTATTTTTGTGATGTATAATTTGCATAGAATCTAATGTAGGATGGTGAAGTTTGGACTTTCACTGTCAGAGCTTTAAAAGCACCTCTTCCAGAAAACA
>NW_018213618.1:0-1065 GCF_001263595.1 Phalaenopsis equestris | reverse complement strand
ACAACAAACGAATTTGTTCATGAACATAAATAAACGAGTTCTTGAATAAATTCGATTATGTTCATGTTTAGTTTGTTTAACCTTAGAGCTTTTAAAAAATAAATATTCAAGCTTGTTTATCTGCTGATTTAAACAAAGACTTAGCCTAGCTGAGCTCAAGTCGTTCAATTAAGCAGGCATATTTAAATTTGAATCAAATATTTTAAATTTACCAGAGCCAAATTCTAATCAAGTTAATAATAATGGATTTTTAAGTGAATTTTTTAGCTTATTAAAGGAAAAACTAGCCTTAAATTTTATATTTATTAAATATTTTATGAATATCAATATTTTTATGAATATCTTGTAAAATTTTATATAATATTAGAATATGCGTGCATATATATCTTGGATTTCATTTCTCTAGTTAATAAGTATTTTAAGTTTTAATACCTTCGATGATGAATAAATCGATCTCTAATTAAATAAGGTAATTAAAATATATATTAAGTGTTATTCACTATCAATATTCTAATTAAATTTAACTAAATAATTTTTTCAACTTCTATTTTAATATAGACAGAATAAATTTGTATTTTCAATTAAAAAGTTAAAATGCTGATTAAATTGCATTTGATTTTTAATTAATCATTAATTTAAATTAATCTGCATGCAATTTAGTAGTTTTATTTTTTAAAATTACGTAAATGTGATCCATCGATCTTAGACAAATAAATTTGTAAAGTTATTTCATTCTACTTGCTTTTCTTTCTACAGCCATCATGTCAAACGCATTTTTTAAGAAAACAATATCTGCTAACCAAAATGAAAAGTTTGTCATGTTAATTTTTTTGGTAATAATGGAGTACAGTGAGAAGTAAATTATAGGTATAAATTTGTAATACTCAAAAATGCTCTGCACAGGTCTCGAGGCAATCCAATAGTCAAGCTCTGTCTCTCGGCTACTTCAATTCAGTCGACTGACCAAGCTATTTTCCTCAACCATCTCATTTCAGTCAGCGTACAAACATGGACATGAAAGTTTACATCCATCTCGAGACGATCTAATGGTCGAAATAAAAATGA
>NW_018213617.1:0-1065 GCF_001263595.1 Phalaenopsis equestris | reverse complement strand
CATGCAATGCAAGTGTGTTGGTTAAATGACATCATTATGTTATTGGAAATCAACATTTTATCCCATTACATTTTATACTTATTGGTATGTGTGGAAAAATTACTAGAAATTGTGTGTTTATTAATTAACTTTCAAAGCACCGCAACACTACATAATTAGCATTGTAGTGTTGGTTAAATCTAATGTCATGTTTCAGTCAAACTAGCTTAATCTAACCAAAAAGATGGGAATCTAAGATGGCTTCGCAATGTTATATCATTTCGGCACAACACTACATAATTTTCATGATGGTTATTTCTTCATTTTGATTAGAAATGCAATGAGTATTAATAAAAAAATGAATGGTAGTTATGGCAAGAAAATGTTGTTGTTGATCTTCTCTTGATCAGACCCAACATTGCAAAACTAGACCTTGAGACATAAGCAGCAACGTGCCCACCCTTAGTGTCATAACACAAGCTTCTATGTTGCTTGTGACACCAAAACATCTTCGCACTACACCTTATAAATATGGGCTAAGGGGTTCCAATTCATTTCAATAATTCCAAGATTTGATATACATTGGAAAAAGTTTTAAGATAAAACTTAAACCAACCTTCCTTTTATGCCTCGTTTTAATTTTTAGAAAATGTGTTCCAATGTTAAGGGTAGAAAGAGGCCTCTGCCTCATTTGATTCTAGAAAATTCATTAGTTTTGAGGCAAACAACAAATATGAGAAAGCTTTAATTCATATAAATTTCATTTTAGAGCGATAGTTTGGGAGCCTGGATGGCCGAACAGAGGGCCTAATGGTTATAAAATATGAGAAAAATTTGCTCAAGAGCCCACTGCCACAGTAGTACATTCATTCAAAAGTTCATTAAGATTGCTAAAGAAAACCATAACTACTAAGTATTTGTATGGAGAAGACGTGGTTGCTTTGAGCATGAATTGATCAATGTTGTTTACAATTCACCTAATTTTCCATATGTTGCTTTTATTTTTACTATAATAATCATATTAATTTTGATGAAAAAAAATTTCTTTTTATCTTGATAGATGACTGAGTCCAATAGAAAATCAGG
>NW_018213616.1:0-1065 GCF_001263595.1 Phalaenopsis equestris | reverse complement strand
AATTTTAAAAAGAAACTTGTGAGAAAACTACCTCAAATAGATCTTTTATGTTGGAACATATATGTCTGTATTTGACTCCTTTATCTTCTGTTTAAAGCCTTTGCTATTTTTGTTTATTTTTGAAAATTACATGATCTCATTTGTCTTATTGGCCCAAACAACAAACAAGCCAAGCCAATAATTTAAGTAAACAAAAAACTTCTAAACTATTCATTTATGTTGTAATATTTTGTTTTATGGCTTGAAAGAGCTTGGGTTAGCCGTTATTTTTTCATTATATTAATTATAATTCTGTATCCCGTGCATGAGACCAATTATTAGGTTTTTGTAGGCATTTATGCTAGATTCTTACCTCTAGATTTGGTTTGTGAGACTTGTTTTAATCTTGATTTGGAGTTTTAATAACTTATGTTCAAGCACTTTGTACTTTTACTTTTTACAAGTTTTCAGTGAATTTGAGCAGTTGCATATGAGATTAGAATTATTTTCAACTTAAATATGAACTAAAATAAAATAGATTTATATAGCACTATCTAATTATTTACTCTATATAAGTTTCCATTCTTCTATAGTTTTTCCTGTATACTTTATCAAGTGCATAGGATGAAATCAAGTTTGATAAAACAACATAAAATTACTTATTAGGCAAGCTATAGGGCAATGATTAATTGCTGAAAAAAATATAAGCTTGTTCAGGAATAAGCAAGAAGTCTGATATCTTTTTGGGGCTGTTTGTTTTCGCTGAAAAAGGATTGCCGTGTAAAAGGAATTCAATATAATTGAAATGTAGTGCATTTGAAATATTATAGAGTTGCTTGATTCGGTGTAAAATAAATGCATGGATTTTCATTTTTTTTTATTTGAAAAAAAATGAAATCATTGCATTAAAAATTGGGTGAATTTCAAATACATTGAAAATGAATTAAATGGTGAAATTTAAATACTGCAAAATTCTACTCATCATTCCATTTTTCTCAAACCAAACACTCAACCTTTTAAAATTTATGTGATCCTTTAATTTTACACCTGTTTTTTCACTAAACTAAATAACCCCTTTATTATTTT
>NW_018213615.1:0-1065 GCF_001263595.1 Phalaenopsis equestris | reverse complement strand
TATATATATAGAATTTATTCGAGAAACCATTTGATACCTGAAATAAAACTTCAATCACTACAATGATGATGCAATGATAATAGATCATATCATTTGTACTAGCAACAAAAAAGAAAAAACATGTATATGAATAGCTGGTACATGTAACATTCCATGTATGTATATATATTTACACATAAGTATTTTTTTGGACCCAATTAGCCAAATTTTGGTTCAAGTTGGGTCCCCATGGTCCGACCCAAATCGCCTCCACAAGCTTGTAGAAACCATTAGTGTTGAACCAACCTAGTCCTTAACAAAACCTCTTCTTTCTCAAATTTAATCATCTAGCCACTTTAAATTTTCTTTGCAGAGCCTCTTTGATATGTCACTATACAGGCTGACTGAGATTTATAAAGCTTAGCCTTCTTCAGAATTTATTATTTTGGTTTCATTGGTGCATTACTTACATACATAAGTTCTTTTCATTACATACATTTGAATATCTAAATGCCTTAGCTTGGCAATATAGTCGTACATTTGCTCACTACATTGTAACATTTAATTTAGACTTTTCTTATTCAATTTCTATTGCTAAAGTGTTCTAGCTTCTTATTGCTTTCACTCTTAAGAGGGTTGACCTTGGAAAAGGGTTAGCCCTAATCCCATGAAAAGGTCGGTGTGAGTTATTAATCAGCCTAGCAAACAAGGTTAAAATCTTTAAGACAGAACTTGAGATTGTAGTTCTTGCTCTCTTAGAAGATAAAGAACTTTTTTGGAGGCATATAAAGATCACACAGATCAGAACATGTTAGAATTTAAATTTCAAAAGATAATCTTAGTGACGACCAACTGATAGCATCACAAACAGCTACACTTCCAGCCCCCACCCCAGTGTTCCACATGAATTAACGAAAAGCTAGTGTAAAGCTCTTGTTATTGAAACACAGTAGAAGAATTTGGTTCTCCAAAACTTCAGGAGTCAAAAGGAAAACCCGGAAGATAATAAAAATTACCCATCAACCAACCTCTTACAAACCCTCAACTTTGATGAGGCCCAACTTGTCATAGATGAGAAACATATGA
>NW_018213614.1:0-1065 GCF_001263595.1 Phalaenopsis equestris | reverse complement strand
CCCCTGTTCTTCTTCGCCCGCTCACCTCTTCGCTGCACCAAAGCCCTCTCTCGCTCAATCCCGCCTCCTCTTGCTTACACAGAAGCAATCTCGCTCACCTCCTCCCTGCACCGAAGCCCTTGCTCTACTCGTCCTCGCTGCATCGAAACTCTCTCGCCTCTTCCCTGCACCGAAGCCCTTGCTTTGCCTCCCCCTCTCTCTGCTCTCCCTCTCACGCATGCTAAGAGAACCCTCCCTCGCTGACTAGCACTCGAGCCAACAACAACTATTTCGACCCTTTTCGTTCGCTCAACTTCCTCACACAGTTGAAGCCCCTTTTTCCAAGGTTAAGGATTTACTCTATCTGGTATGCAAATCCTAACTGTCATTTTTGTTCTCTCTGAGGGGTTCCTTGATCTGAATGAAATTGGATGGTGTATTTCTGCGATGGATTTGTGAGGTTTTCCTGTGGGATGTTGTTCTTGACTGTGGTGGGATTCGAATTCCTCCAGATGGATGGGATTCGGGGGAAGTCATACGGTTGTTAAAGATGCGAATGATGTTTGCTTTCATTTATATTTCTTAAACATGAATGATCTTTTTTTCAAAACTCTCCAAAATCGAATTCAATGCGAGACCCGGATCGCTTACTTCATTTCTTTTGACGAAACTTCTTGATAAATTATTTTTGATTAGTAAAAAAAAGAGAGTGCGGGTGGATGAAGATACCGAATGAATTGAAATTACTTTACTTTTTTTTTCCTATTATTTCTCGGTCTACATCTGTTAGACCTTCTTTATCTCATTATTTCATTAACAGAAATCAAGATTGATGTTTATTGTCTTGCTGAGCATCGATTTTCATGGAGTTTTATTTAGTGATGCTCAAATCACGTTTGCAAAGGTGCTCTTAAATGGTTGCTTCAAACCCCTCAAATCCTCTCCACAGACATGCACTCTTGCTGTTGATCTAGGTTGTCAGGTTGGACGATTGTATTTACTGCATCATAGCTTTGGTGTTTTACCTCATTATGAAGCCGTCAGTACATAAACTTAGTGGGCCTTATTGAGGGTGCTATACATGCA
>NW_018213613.1:0-1064 GCF_001263595.1 Phalaenopsis equestris | reverse complement strand
GTTTGCTCTTTGTGATGACTAACAAATATTCTCCCACCCTTTTTGTCACTATCGAATGTGTTGATCCTTCGTTCTTAATAGAGAACGATGAGGAGGAGTTACAGAGGAAATATGTTTTTCATGATAACTTTGTCCTTTGAATAATGTCGGGATCGGCGTGTGTAACGGGCGATGTGACTAAGCATCTGGTCTTTTATCGGGACCAATTAAGTGCAGTCTCGAGTTGCATCTATGTAATGAGCCCTGGAGCGTTTTTAAAGAGAACGGGGTCATTCAGGCTCAAGTGTTACTTAATTCCATAGTCGCGATAATGACCTTCTTTCTTTTCTGTCGTTGAAAATGCATCTCATGGTTGATCAACGTGTTTAGTTACATTTATTTGTTCAAGGTCGATAAGGTGGGCTTTCACATATTTTTGGCTATTAAGAAATCCCTATTGTTTGAAGTTGAAAATAAGATAAGAGATTGCAGAAAATAATTCTTGGTTGCTTCCTGTTGTGGGACCAAGCCGACAGGGGACAAGATGAAGTCCCTTCGAAAGGATATGCATATTGCTAAGGCGATATTGACCGGTCACCATCTATCAGTCCCGTAGTACACAGATGAGGCAATCGTTACCGGGATGTTGAATGGCGAGATGACCAAGGATTGGTGGCGCTACTCATACATCGATGAGGCAGCTCAAGAAAGGGTGGCAAAAGAGAAGCTAGAAGTCAAGCAATAGAAACAACGGCGTCCCCTAGTGACAGGTCACTCAGTAGAAGATGACGATATGTTCCTTAACATTGTGGCCTTGAAATATATTACCTATGTGTCTGAAACTACAGTAGTTATTTAAAACATGGTGATCAGTCGCTCAAAAATTTGCTTCTCATTTTATTGATGCAAGGGAAGGTGATGTGGAAACATATGCTTTTGGACGGACTCTTGGCAAAGTCGCGGATGCAGCTTCTTCTTCTTTAAATTTTGGTGCGCTGATCAGCGCGCCACCGATTACTGTCGTTCTATCGGATTCACGGGTCGGCGATTCTTCTTTCTTTTCCATGTCAGAGCAGATAAAGGCC
>NW_018213612.1:0-1064 GCF_001263595.1 Phalaenopsis equestris | reverse complement strand
TGTAGGGCTAGGGTTGCCTTCTACTCTTAAGAGTATTTTTGTCCGTTAGCTTTTTTTGTGTTTAGGTCTTTTGTTGATTAAAAATATGTAGTCATTTATTAGTAGTAGGGGTTTTGTTCAGTTGAGTTTTGTGAGGGAATGTGCTTCATTATGGTTCTCAGATGGGGACAGGTCTATATTCATGGTATTGAGTGGTGGCAATTGTATCTCTCCTCTGGTGGTGATATATGGGGTCTTCTTCATTATTTAATCCTTCAAGTGGTAACTTGTGTATCCTGATCTGTTGCGAGAGTAGGAAAAACTCTTTTATCTTGTATATTTTAATTGATTAATGCATCTTGTGTTTGTATTGGTTGTTTTCTTTGTTGTTCTTGTTGAATCTTCTCCAACCACTTTCTCCGGTATCGTTCGATATCAGAGTTAGCCTAATCCTTTAGCCTAACCCCAGTTTCTTCTTAGGGTTACCAAAATCCTTCCAAACCTAAATCCACCAAAACAAATCTAAATCTTGACCTAAACCTAGTTCACCCCTGCTTAGTTTCAAAATTAGCAGTCCTGTGTATTTTTTTCTTCAACCTAAATACGCCTCTTAACTCACCAAACCATAGCCAAATCTTGACCTAGTCATAACTTCCTATGTTGATTTTCTAAATCAGCAATCTTAAATATTTTTTTTGCACCCTAAAGCAGTCACATACACTCTCTTTGACCTCCTAAATCTCAAACTTAGCGATGCCACCGAAGAGACAAGTGTCAGAAGTCTAAGGCCCTCCAATCCTAAGAGGTTACAGCAGCTCGACCACCTTCAACATGGTCGACTTGAAGCCATAACATGGGGAGTGAAATGCTTCAACATATGAGGTCAATGCTCCATCAAGTCCGGTAGATTGGTACGGGGCAGGGAGGGGGCCCCGCACCAGTTCCATCCAAGTGGGGGAGGGCCGGTCAACCCTATTTCTAGTGCTAGGGTTTCGCCACTCCTAATTGCAGAAAAACTATTTTTGTCTGTTTGCTTTTTATTAGGTTTAGGTTCTTTGTTGATTATAAATATGTAGTTGTTTATT
>NW_018213611.1:0-1064 GCF_001263595.1 Phalaenopsis equestris | reverse complement strand
TCCACCCCCTCCCTCCTCCACCCAAAGTCAGGTTACGCAGAGATAATATTAAACAACTATAGTGCCCCACAAAATCTTCCCAACAAGTACCAATGGAAATAGATGATAATGCAAATGCTAGATGACTTTTTTAATAATGGCTAACACCTCCACAGTTGGTTGCTTGTAAGGGATACTCGCTAGACTAGCTTAGAGAATAGGCTAGACCGGTCAACTCGGCAGGCCAATTTTGTAGCTAAGGACGTGATAGCTGGCACTTTGGTAGGTCAACCTGCATGTTGACCTGGCAGCTGGAAAATGACTGTTGCATCTTAAATTGAAATGAGCTTGCTAGGCCCAATAAGGCTTTTGAACATAGTATCGACCCATGAAAGCAATTTATTGGGGTACAAATAGTTCCCAAGTTCTCTTGCCTTTTGGACAAGTGACTGCAGAAAAAAATAAGAGAATAAAAATATTGATGCTTTTCAGTATTTTTGTATTAGCATGATAAGTTGCATATATGCAAAATAATATAAGATGAATGTCATCTTCAGAGAGGGTTTTGACCTTTTTGAAAGGGAATCCACAGGAGAATTCCATGATAGGTAGCGATCAGGTAAAGTTTGATATTTATTTGATGGCTAGAAAGTTTATGCTTACAACTCGGGTTGAGAGACTAGATGCAAAATTACTTTCACTGAGCTCAGACTATTCGTTGCATGGGGGCCATAACTCACCTAAGGGGGGTAGTCACATAACCTTACTGCTAAGTTCAAGACAGTTCTTTAGTTCTGTCACACCTCAGGTCCGGAAGATGGTACACCCTAGCAACGCATATCGTGATGAAATGAATTGAAAGTCTTTTGTATTCTTAAAAGAAGGATTGTACGCAAGTAACTACAAAAATAGATAATAAAATATAAATTTTATTATGTAAACAACAGTCCAACTAATACAACTAAAGAAAAAAGAAGAAAGCAGACTGAAGCAAATTGAAATGATAAAAGAGAAACACTACTCAAAAACCCAAACAGTCAAAAATAATAACTAAAGCAAATGTTTAAATACCAAATAGAAATCTA
>NW_018213610.1:0-1063 GCF_001263595.1 Phalaenopsis equestris | reverse complement strand
AAACAAGCTAAGCTTGAGCTCAAGGTCAAACTCAATTACTTAATCAAGCTCAACCTTAAGCTCAAGTTGAGGATGGCTCGAGCTTGACTTGACTCATTTACACACCTAATCAAGAAGCACTTAAAACTAAAAGGTTGTGTGAAAAGTAAAATGTCTTAAAAATATGTGCAGCCAATCGAAGTTTAGTGCTGAAGGCATCGGAAAAGTTGAGAACAAAAGACAGAGATAGAGATTGTCAAATAAGCTAAGGCACAGAAGATAGGATGTCTAATGCAGAAACAGTAGAAGAACAGAGATCCGGAATTGATTCTTCTAAGAAGCAAATAGCAGTAACCTGTGGGAGATGCGTTCAACAAGATGGACTAAAATTGACGGGGACTATGTGGCTTTGATACCATATTAGAAATCATAAAAAACTACATCTTTATTTGATTTGTAACGGTGTTAATACAACCATGCCAATATAAAGGCGGACAAAAAGGCAACAAGTAAAATAGGTTAAAAGGAATATCCTTAATAATGATATATTAGAGTAATAAAACAATAGATTCCTACAATAAATATTAAATGTATGCTATAATATATTATGGTAATATCTTTAAGCATAATCGCTGATAAATTATAATGTTTTTGACTAGTAAGGGATTCTCAAGAGGAGATAACGAGAGATGGTGGGTTGTGAAAAATAACAATTAAACTCTAGCCATGAGTATTTTTATGGGTGTTACTTGATTGCTAGTAGAATCTAACTTAAAAAGAATTTAGTAAATCCTATAAATAAGGATTTGATAAATTGTGTGAGGGCTAACTCTTGAAATTTTTTTGGCATAATTGATGTTAAATTCCCTAAAACAACATAAATTGTTTGGTTACTTGTTTCAAAGTTTAATAATTTATATGATTGTGAGATCATATTATCTCTACAAAGCCTATGTAAATCCAAATTAGACTAATTAAATATAATTGTCATTAGATAATATCCTAATTAATCATTAGTTAAAAGATGTACTAAGCTAATTAAACACGATAACTTCTATTTAATCGAATTTTATTGCATTTTGTT
>NW_018213609.1:0-1063 GCF_001263595.1 Phalaenopsis equestris | reverse complement strand
AAATACTTTCACATATTTTCACTTTTACCTGTAGGGAATATGGCTGGATTCCTCAACAAGCGCATTGATAACACGCCCAAGTGTGAGCAAGCTTTTATTTATCCCTCCAGCTTCCCTTGATCTGCCCTGCATAGCATAACCCCAAGGTACATTTCTCAGTTTCTGCCACACCCTGAAACTCATAAAAATCACATATTTTTTCCTGAAAAACACACAAATTTACAGTTTTCACGCACCTCTACAGAACCTGATCTCAAAACATTCACTGAACCAGCTAAATCCACAAGATTGAGCTTTCCAGTTTTGATCACTTCTTCTCCCTCTCGAGTAAACTCTTTTATATGAACTGTGATTGAAAATATGGAGTGAGAACGATTGCTTTGCTGGTTTAGTAGAGTTTCAATGGCGTTCCGTCTTGCACTAGCTCTATCCATTATCTTGTATATTTCATCAGCAGAACGAACTAACTTCTCTTCCATTCCTCTAACAATAATGCTTCCTTTTCCATCTTCCACGAGAGCTATCGGTTTCTTCAACTTATAATTTGTGAATTCCCACTCATCTGGAGCCAGAAGATCTATTATTTCCTCATTATGAATCTCCAGAAAAGAAACTTTCATGGCGTATTCTGTGAACTGTGCTTCCAGTTCTTCAAAAATTTGCTGAACTGACCTTGGGATTACACCCGCTTCACTGGAGAACTCTCCACTCTTGAAGAAAAAGTAATGTAAAATAAACAGAAGATAATTAATTCATGAAATACTAGATATAATCATTGAAGAAACGAAGAAGTGGTGAAAAAAATTATTAAAAAAATGCCTTGGCTCTCCTCCCTCCTTCCATGGTGTAAGTCTTTCCTGTACCCGTCTGCCCGTAGGCGAAAACTGTGCAGTTAAAGCCTCGGAGCACATCGCTAACAGCAGGAGAGATAGACTGAGAGAATAAATCCATTTGCTTGGAATTTGGGCCAAAAACCTACTCGAAATCATAAAAACCAAGAACATACTTTAGGCTCAAATTGAATACAAATAAACGGTGATTTACATACATATCACTCAATTCC
>NW_018213608.1:0-1063 GCF_001263595.1 Phalaenopsis equestris | reverse complement strand
AACAAAAGCAAAAATAGAAAAATAAAATAAAAAAGAAGATGCTAATACAACAAACACCGTACATGTCAGAATTTTCGTCGAGTTGTTGACTATGGTGTTTCATATCATGTCACTTTTCGTCATAGTGTGTTTTTTATCTACAATGAGGGTGAAGAAGGAGAATGATGCAAAATATAAAATTATGAGCATGGGTGATGTTTGCATGAATACTAATGTTGAATGTTGATTGTGACTAAAGAATGTGAGGCATGTTCCAAAGATCCACCTGAATTTGATCTCTACCATTATACGTGATAACAATGGATACCCTAACCACTTCTGTAAAGGTAAATGGAAGCTTACTAAGGGTTCTTTGGTCGCAAGTAGAGGAAAGAAGCACAATTCTATTTATTTGATGGAAGCTTAGTGTTACAAGAGAGAAGTGAATGCAATTGATGATACATTACTAAACTATGGTATATGTGACTCAGTCACATGAGTCGGAATGGTATGAAGAAGATCTCCTAGAAATAAATTATTTATAACATAAAGTCTACAAAATTGGAGGTATGAAATCATTATTTGGTTGTTAAACAACATAGAGTAGTTGTTAAAACTCTTGCACCATCTAGAAAAGCTCAAGTGTTGGATTTAGTGCATATTGATATATGTTCTATGGATGCTACGAGTCTCGGTGGCGCTCGTTATTATGTTACTCTCATTGACAATCGTTTCAGGAAAGTGTTGGCTTATGCATTAAGATCTAAAGACCAAGCTTTGTCTTCAAGATTTTTCAGGTGTAAGTTGAGAGGAAAACTGGCCAAAAACCGAAGTGCATCCACTCATATAATGGTGGTGAGAACAGGGGGTCATTTGAAGAGTACTACATAACTTATGAGATCAAACTTAAGAAACGGCCAAAAACTCCTCAACATAGTGGAGTACTTGAAATGATGAAGTGCACAATTAACGACATGATTTGTTGCATGTTATCTCATTCAAATTTGTCAAAGTTTTTTTTAGGAGAAGCTATGAGATTGGTGGTTGACTTAATAAATCTTTCGCCTTTAGTTTTTTTTTTTTT
>NW_018213607.1:0-1063 GCF_001263595.1 Phalaenopsis equestris | reverse complement strand
GAAAACATCATTTTTGGTGGATATATTTTAGATATATGCACACTATGGAGGTCATCTTATGACTTTAGATATTGTTAGAACCCTAAAAATCCCTATGATTTTGATGGTTTGAATTCAATGATTAAATAAATAAAGTGATTTGTGGTTTATTCATAAAATATTTGGGGATAACTTTGCCTTCCTTTAGTTAAAAAATAAAAGTATTATATTATTGATTGTACTGTGGGGGAACACACACATGAGTTTTAAAATTTCTCACATGAGATTGAATATGATATCAACGAATAGTATATCATATTGATGGATGAAAATACTATCTAAAATTGTGTCCAATTGCAAAGTGATTATTTCACTACTTCATGTGACTACATACTTAAAGTCTTTCCCTTATCATTTTTTTTAATCGTGGGATCTAGTGTCTCTAGAGAGGCAAACATTTCTAGTTAATTACACCTTATTAAAGAGCAATTCCTAATAAAACTCTTGATTTAAATAGCGGCTGAATTTTCTATAGATTATAATGATAGATTCCAAGGTTAATAAATGAAGTTTCAAACAGAAATGACTCAAACTTAGAATAGTTCTAACCAGAAGTAACATTTGATTGATAGAGAGCACTGGATATTAGGAGACCCAGTGGTTACTCAAACTATCATATGGTTGAGCTTTATAAATTAAAAGTCGAAATTTATGCTTTGGTTTAAGTTAGACAATTTTTAGAAGGGTTCAGGCATATATTAGATAGAATGGACAACTAAAAAGTTTGGGAAAGAACTTGTTCTACGGTTAAGCCAAGATGACAATCTTAGAACCTAAATGATGATTAACACAACCGATGAGGATAAGAGGCTTAAACCTAGCTAGTTTAAGATAAGGGATTTATGGTTCACAATCCCATTAAGGAGTGAACCCAACTCAAATATACAAGACTTATAATTGGCATAGAAAGGGTTGCAAGCTCACACCTCCCATGAGTAAAATCTATGATGATAATCACATGCACATTAGAAGTGGTAGGTGATACGCCAAAAAAAGGGTCAATTTTTCATATACTTTTAATGTC
>NW_018213606.1:0-1063 GCF_001263595.1 Phalaenopsis equestris | reverse complement strand
TGTTATCCATTTTTTATGAGGAGACTTGTTATTATAATTTTTTTATTTATGTATTTGTGCATGAGAGGATTGCTTAGCATGATGTTCGTGGAAGAGGATTGGCTGCAGGTATTGACCGACATTGGATCATTAAACCTTAGGAAGTTGAGCTCGATGTCTTAGAATTTTTGAATGCTAGAGATCTCATATGTTGTAGGCAGATCAGAAGGAGTGAAATGGAATCAATGAGAGCTTGGATTAAGAAGAATGGTGTAAGCACTTATGCTAGAACTTATAAGAAAGGAAGAACCACAATCATTTGTGAAGCGTACAAGAGGTAGCAAATGGATTAAGGGTGTTTAGAGAGGATATATGTCGCGACCCGACCCGAGAGCTTAGATTACCAAGACGGGAACTGACGGTCTGATAAAAAAACTATCTAACAATTTTATTTCGTAAATAAAATGATCCAAAACATAAAAGAATCATCCTATTTCTTAAAACTTTAACTTAAAATAATTTATTGATACTTAAAATTTTACAATTGCAGACAAAAAAAATAAAGTGTAATAACTATCAGTCTGATCTTATCGGTGTCTCTACATATACTCTGTAGGATCCATTTATCTTATAACATTTTTTTTATAAAATTTTTAGCAACAGATGGTGTGATTTAAACTACTTAGTGGACAAAATATTTTTAAATTATAGTAATTTTTATTTTTCAAATATTTTATAGAAGTGCAATAAGTAATAAAAAGATTGAACCGTAAAAAAAAGAACTAGTGAAAAAAAATATTTTCAGTTTACTTTTATTTATTTATGTTATAATAGCTATCAAAGGGAGTCACTAGTGTAAACATATCTTTTTATGAAAAACTTTTTTACCATTTCCAAACCAATCGAAAAGATAGACATTCATTTTCATTTCTCTTTCCATTTCTTACACAAGCACATCACTTTACTGGCCAGTACCATCTGGGGTGACTCCCTATGCATACATATATCATACTTTATTTATTTTCTTGTAATTAACATTAAAAACAAATATAATTTTCATTAAAAAAATGCTAAAAGCGGTAAA
>NW_018213605.1:0-1063 GCF_001263595.1 Phalaenopsis equestris | reverse complement strand
ATTAATTTGTCTACACTAAAGTCATTATGCATTTATGTGCCAATACATGGGAACTCCACATACAATAAACTTGATACTGTATTTTATTATAAAACTATCTTTCCTGAAAAATTATGCATGATTGTCATCCGGTGATGATTAGGATCAATTTGATAAGAAAATAATTTGTTTCATAATTTTCATTGAATAATAAAAAATTTTTTATGTTCAAAGTAACTAACAATAAATATGATTATTCCCAATTTAATACTCATTAAGAAAAATTTCCATAAAGAATGTTTTACCTGATAATCCTTTAATCTCCATTATGACAAGAACTACAAAATCAAAGTTTGATAAATATTAGAACGATTGTTCTATGCTATTCTCAAACACTTGCATGTTAGATCCTAGACTGAAATTATTCGCATCAACTACTATTATTCACAAATTTATGACGTTGATATTTCGAATGAAAAAAATGATAGTACGAATTTTTTTTTTTAGATGTACTCTTATTTTGTTGATAAACAACATATTAAAAAAGAAATAATCAGACAACCATCTCTAACTCTCAAGTTAGACAATCACAACATAAGACAACAATAATTCACTTGATAATTTGGTTGACTTGTATGATTTCATAGATCCGACTACATCTACTTACAAAAAATTTGACTTGGAGATACAGTTAGAAGAGGATTATATAAAATGCCCCTATCTACTGTTTAATATTTTAGAGTGGTGTAAAAAATCCATCATGAAATGTAAAACTCTTTCTAAGATGATAAAATATTTTCTTACTGTTTCAATCACAACATTTGCATCTAAGTTAGCATTTAGTGTAGGAGAGCATGCACTTAATTATTATAAAAACTTAATTTCACCATAAACACTGGATGTCTTAGTGTGCATTAGTAATTGGATTCAATCAACATAGAGATCATCAAAAGAACCTTTGATAATATTTGTATTATTATAATTTTCTTATTATATGTTGCATTTATCATCTCTTAAATTTATATAAATGTTTAATTCTCTTTTACAATTTTAGTTTGACATTCTTGCAGAAGAAAACTTAACT
>NW_018213604.1:0-1063 GCF_001263595.1 Phalaenopsis equestris | reverse complement strand
TTCCAAAATCAACAATATGAATTCTTTAATATTTCAAAATTTTGTACCATCTTAATATACAAGTTTCTGTCATGATCGAAGAATTTTCAAACTTACATTCCAAATACATCTATGAATGAAACAGATATTTCAGCCTCAATCCCTATTAAAAAGCTATATGCCACTCTAAAACTTAGCTATTAACTTTGTTATATTCTATATGATTTACATGGAATAATTTCGTATAGGGTTTACGTACTCTTAGCCGACCCCAACCAAAACTCTGACAACTGATTACTGGCCTAAACGTTTGGTCTGCTCTAATTTACTGCAGCAAACCAAACTGTCAGATGCTACCTATAGTTTGGAGCATCAGTTATCTTTCAATGCTGCATTTGACTTATTTCTACATATAATCCGGCTGCCATAGCATTAGAAAAATTCCTAAGCATTTTGTGTGATACTAGCTTTCATTAGATTCCTACTATAAAAAAATATTATTTATGTCTCACATACTTATAAAATATGTAATTATTTCTTTCATTCTCAAGGGATTTTGATTTTTGCTGAGTGGGTTCTTTTTAAGGGTTTGATTTATTTGGAAATTTATTTTTTATTAAAATATTTTATGAGGAAGCTTTTTTATGAATTACACATTCACAAGTATTTTTAAAAACTATGGGCTTGTTTAAGAATAATTTTATTTTTGGTTTTAATTTTTAAATTCACTTTTATTATTTATAATATACTTGTGTAATGTGTTTTAAAGTATATTTTTTTATTTAATATTTAGGTAATATCAAATAATGACATATGTCATATTCATTGCCAAACAAATTTGGTCCTGATCTATAAAGCTAAGACTTTCATCAAAAAAGAAAGAAAGTGTTTACTTCTGAAAAAGCTGAATATTCTTCGGAACAAAGATATATGACAAAGTTACGGCAGCTGATAACAGAATAGAAGCAACAGCTTTCGGGTACTGGAAGCATTTAATATCATCTAAATAATTAACAAGCGACTAAATATGTGTATTTTATTTTTCGTGCCTTTACGGATTTAAAAAGATATATATATATATATA
>NW_018213603.1:0-1063 GCF_001263595.1 Phalaenopsis equestris | reverse complement strand
TATATATATATATATATATATATATATAGGAAAACAATCTTTTCAAATTACAAATTTACCAAATGTATCTAACATAAATTAGGATATGAAGTAATTCTGAAATAAAACATAAAATAACATAGAATAGGAAATGAATAAAATCACGAGTTTCCTAAGTAGTCCCAATCAAATCTTCTATAATTTTCTTAGTTTCTTTCAAAATCTTCTCAGATTTCCACACAATCCATGATTTAGTTTTTCTCTTTATGAGGGTAATAAGCACTTTAAATGAATGCTAGCACTCATCGCATGCTCTCTTATAAATGTGTTTTTGTAACAACACTTATGGTGCAACAGAATATTAATCAACTTATATTCTTAGAAGAGCTTGGTTTGGGGATTTTTGACTCACTTGATCAAAATCTTATATTATGCTATTTCAAGCAGTCAAGGATTATATTCTATTTATTCAATGGTGTAGTGATGCAACGTAGCTCGAAGATTTTTGCCAATAATGATGAGATGCTTCATTTAGTAGGCCTTTATAAATCGATGATCAAGCTAACTAAGCGGTCAATTTCTTATCAAATCAAACTAACAGAAGTGCCATCAAGCACAGCTAGAAGCATGAATTCATGTGATTGGGGAACACATTAACTTTTGTCATAACTATAGTATAATTGCGTCTGATGCTTTTTAACTAACCATTTAATCATAATGCTTGTGTCATGTCCTTATCATGTTAAAATTTTGAGTTGGATTTCTTCGACAACATTAGTACAATTTGGCTTCTTTTTGAGCTTGGCCTAGATCTGAATTTTGCTCCCTGAAATAACCTAATGTGGGGGAGAAGTTGTTTTGCGGATAAAGTGATTGCCTTATTTTAAAATTTTTTAATTTTAATCTTTTTTTTTGGGAATTTTGGTATTTGAGGAACAATTGAGATTTTATTTTCTATTTTCTTTTTGTCTATTTTTAAGGGTATAGATTGGGTATATGCCATAAAGGGCCTTTTTTTATATTTTAGGAGTCAAGGATTGGAGGCATCATGGGAGGATCTTGGGGACTATGAGAGATCTTAAGA
>NW_018213602.1:0-1063 GCF_001263595.1 Phalaenopsis equestris | reverse complement strand
TGATGCGATATTTACCCTTTTCAAAATTTTACATAAAAGAGTGTCATTTCAAATTGAGTTCTTTCAAAATTTTTAATATTGTTTATTTAATTAGAGGACAAGAATTATTCAATTTATAAAATCAACACTATTTTAGTTTTATCCACTTACCATGTAAATCAAAAGCATACCATTTAACAGTTTGTTCTATTTTTAGAAAGATTTTTTTGTGTAAAATTTAAACGGTACATACTAATATGGTGTATTAATAATACCATTTATATTGGACAAATTATGTAGATGCAAATACGGCTGATATTTGATTATGAGTATTTTTCACTTGTTTTTTAATTATTTATTAATTTTAATTTGATCTATAACATATCTTGGTTATTACCACTGATTGATGCTATTGCGCTGCTGTTATGTCTGTGTTGAAATACTTCTCCTGTATAATGTTTTTTAAATAAATAATACAAGATGAATGGTTAATATTGGGCACTTTTACCTGTAGAATGTCTTTCATTTCTAAGGTTTTTCTTTGGCTTTGTTTCTGAACTTTTCATTTGAAACTTCAGCCAAATGGGTCCATTCGTGGTAGTATCCAAGATATATGCAACAAAATTTATGCTCTCAACTCTCTGACTTTTGTATCTGTCAAACAATCCAAAATTATGAGTTATTAAGAGTTATTTTATTTTTTCTGCTCTCATCTTCAGGTTTACCTAAATAATTAAAACGAATTGAATCGGTTTAATCATTCTTGCTTAAGCTAAATTTTTTTATGGAATAATATAGTTGGCTTCTTTCCATACTTCAATGGTTCCATATGATTTTTCTACTTAATAACTTTGTCATGGCTTTTGGTCGACGTAAGTAGCTAATTCATATTAGTTGAATGTATGATGTTGTGATTGATTTGAAAGTAAATTTAATTAGTCTTTTGGTTGAAGTGATAATAACTTGCTGCAAATTTTGTTTTCCTATCCAGCTGTGTTTATCTGACTTTTTCTGATCTCATTTTATTAACGCAAGAATAAGATGGTTATAATTTTTTTATCATGCAATGGAAATATTATTACTT
>NW_018213601.1:0-1063 GCF_001263595.1 Phalaenopsis equestris | reverse complement strand
CCTTCTGTGAGAACATCAGCATGGAACTCAACTACACGCTGTCCCATTTGAATTGGCTCCTGGGCTTGCAATACATTGAAAGACTTCAATTGTCTGAGGTCCAGGATTAATGTCCAATTAGCTTGGAGCTCTTTGGGATTGGGAGCCCAATAGGAGTAAATACCTTCTTCAATAACATTTGAAGGGGTGAAATGAGTTTCATTAGGACCTCCTCGTGTGTTAGTGGCAGAAACAATGGCATCCTTAGCTAAATTATGTGAGAAAATGGTTTGTCTCATTGCAGTAAAATTCTGAAGAACCTGAATATCTTCATCAGATATGAGGCCAGATGAATTTGGGGGAACATTTAGTATAAGGAGACAGTTTCTGCCCACTGAAGTGTAGTATTTGTCAAGTAGGGTTATGGGAGACTTGGGGTTTTGAGAACTGTGCCAAAACCAACCGGTCCTGATGGATAAATCGCACTCAGGAGCAACCCAGTCATGCCCATATGGATCCCCTTCAAGAGAATACCTAAGCATAAAAATAGGAAGAGAAAAACTGAAATTAATTTCTCTCATTGACTGAACATAAATATAAGGATGTAGGATGAAGATCTGAAGCAGCAATGTGGCAAAAAATGAAGAAGATATTAAGCAGAATCGTCTGATGAAGCTTTCGTTACATTGGTAAGGAGTCAAACATAAATGGTAAACAGTGAAGGTAAGGGTTGTGATGAAAGCAACCAAAGTCAAAAAAAATAATAGCACGCATTAAATGTTTCATATAAAACATAAAGTTGAATGGTATGCAGTTGTAACAGAGCTCTAATTTGAGACAAAATTACATGGAAACCAGTGAAACATGATGGTGCATGCAACCTTGATTGGCTTCATGAATCCTCATTTGTCATTACTTCTTGATGATTTATGGCTTCGGTATGAAACTTATTCTACACAAAGCAAATTGAATAACTTCGTTGCATATTGCCTAAGGTCTACTCTACCATCATAATACTCCAACCTTAATTTTATTTACACATCCAATGTGTATATTTTCTAAACTTTATTATACAACAGACGTT
>NW_018213600.1:0-1063 GCF_001263595.1 Phalaenopsis equestris | reverse complement strand
ATTATTTATAATCCACAAAAGTTTTTAACCAGCGATCCCAACACTAATTTTCTACTCAAGCCATAAAGTCAACTAAGGATATTGGCCAAACGATACTTTACTGTACATTATTTTATTATAACCCTCTATAAAACTCAAGAAAATATGAAACACTATACATCACATCATCTATACATATTATTATAATTACAAAAATTTCCTAGCCCATGGATTTTTTTGTAATCCCACATCACAATCATAAAATTCCATAAAATAATTATCAAAATTTGACCTCAATTTATCCTAAACTAGCCCAACTTGTTTATTCGTTAACTTCACTTAGTCTCTAATATCACCAAAACTTACTTATGCTTTCTAAAAACTCCTAGAAATATGTTTGAAAACGTTTAAGCCTTCATTAAGCATGTTAAGCTTAGGACATGTCGATTCTTACATCAAATCCTAGGCTGAACTAAAGTAGACATATTCTTCATTTTTATATGGTTTGAAGTTTGGGGATAACTTTTGCAGGTGGTGTTCTTAGAATCTTAAGAAGATTATTAATGTGTAGCTTGAAAGTAGAACAACTGAAGTGATCAAATCTGAGATAAAACATTACCCATGTAATCTAGGATGATGGTGTAGAGTATAGAGTGGCTTGGTTTTATGTGGAAGTAATGTCTAAAGTGTCATAGTGAATAATATAAGCACTTAAATAGTCCAACTCAAGTAAACAAAATGAAAATCAAAACTATGATAATGAAAATGAAGATAACTCCAAGACTTGAAATAAAGTGAAATGTTATGATTATTAGTCAAATGTTAATATGGAAGATTTCAAAAATTTATGAATTTTTTGCATATTATTTTGGTAAATATATAATGAGATTATGTATCAAAAAAGGCTAACCGTGCCAAATTGACTAGTTAGAGTTTAGGATTTTATGGACTAACTTAATGCTCAAGAAAATCTAGGAAAACACTTGTATATTGTAGCAAAACTTCTTCAAAGAAATTATGGAGAATTTAACAATACTTTAAGGGGGATTGAGGCCAAAAATCAACCTTTTAAAAGAAGACCAGT
>NW_018213599.1:0-1063 GCF_001263595.1 Phalaenopsis equestris | reverse complement strand
AGAAATAGAAGAAAATTTTGGAGTCCCTCATCCTATTTTTACGATCAGTGAAGCTTCCTATTTTGTTGTTGTTTCCCACCATGGAGTCTTCCATCCTGTTTGTGCGATCAATGAATCTCCCTTTTTTGTTGTTGTTTCCCACTCAAAGTCGTATAGTCTATTTGTGTGATTAATGAAACTCCCTCTTTTGTGTCATTGTTGCCCACCTTAGTGTCTCCCAACCTTTTTATGAGATTAATGGAGTACCCCCTTGGCATTTTTGTTGTCCACCTCAGAGTCTCTTAATCTGGTTGTGCAATTAATGGAGATCCTCTTTTGCATCAAAAAAGATTTTTTTCACTATTGTCGTGCTTACTGTAAAAGATTTTTTGCAATACTATCATGCTTTCTTGAGGATATTTCATGCAATGCTCTCGCACTTTCAAGAGGATATTTTCCACACTGATGGTGCAATTTCAGGGGGAGAATTTTGGGTGGCTAAATGTGCATTGGGGAAGGCAAGTAGAATACCATAAGGGGGACTGAGTCAAGAGATTGATGAAAGTAAGCACATAAAGGATAAATACATGGAATATCTTTGGTTTGAGGTGGGGGGGAATAAGTGGCAGGCAACACTAGGGACTGGAGAATGTCATTTATAAGCGTAAATATTCGATCAAGCACGTCAGCTTGACCTGAACTTGACTAAAAAAATTGAAGTTTAGGTTGTCCTAAATAATTCTCTAAAAAAGTATGGGTTAGAAATCCTAACTCTTTTATTTTTTAGTCAAATTTGATTTGATTTGTCAAAATTGAGCTAATACCAGCTCGCTGACTTAAAATTCACTTAAAATGAACCCATTAACATAAACTTAACCCAATATTGACCTGAATTGTTTTTTTTTAAAATTATGTTAATCATTTTATACGAGTCAAATTCGTGTCAATTTTTTGACACGTTTAATATTCAAGTTGAGTTCTTGTCAAAGAATTTTGCTCATACCCTAAACCCGACCCATAAACTTGACTTGACACCTCTAATGTCATTAATCACTGATGGAGAGAGAGAAGCACAAAAAAAAAA
>NW_018213598.1:0-1063 GCF_001263595.1 Phalaenopsis equestris | reverse complement strand
AAAAAAAAAGTACACAAGTGCCTCAGAAAAAAAATTGTACATAACAACAAATGTCCTTTACATAAATGACGACAATGATTTAAAAACTGAATGAATACATCAAATCCTTATAAGTCTTCTCATCCTGATCATCCTCATCGTCGGCCACCTCCAGCAGCTATTTCTCTCATTGATGTGTCTGACGACACACCTCCAACATCCTGCTCTCCATCATTGCCTTCATCTCATTGAGTTGAGCGATGAATCAAGCCTATATGTCACCGACGATTAATGTCGGGACCTGCCTACATGCTTCAACTTAATGGATGCGAAGCTATTACCAGAGTAGGAGTGTTGTTCATGGTGGGTCCCTGTATAGGAGTGTTGTTCATGGTGAGTCCCTGTAAATCCAAGTCATAGATCTTTTCCTTCTTATCCCTACATGTCAAAATCATAGTGATTAAATTAGGCACTAAAGATAGGAGCTTCTCATAACCTCTGACTCTGAGCATCCTTCAGTTGTTGATACTACACCTAAAAAATTTCAAAGTATAGTTAGAGGCAAAAGAAAAATTCAAAACAATTGTATGTTGCACAAAAGAAAAATTTCAAGGTCTACACATTAGTATGTTGCACAACTAGATTGCCAAAGTATTCTCTCCCATTCAGTTCTTTGAGTCCTTCGTTGCCAAGAGCTCTACTTGTGAGTGCGGTGATGACATATGGTGCTTATATGAAGCTTCTTCACACACTTGCTGGTGAAGGTCATGACCTCTCTCGTGTCGTTGATTTGAAGAATCATCGGTGGGCAAGATTTTGTAATAAATCTAAGATTATCAAATAGCATAAAATGTGAGGGTATTAGTTGCTATTTCTTTTTTTTCTAGTTATTAGTGTGTGCCTTTTTAACTTTGTAACCTTTATTTTGATGTTATTTTGATTAAATGGAAACACAGATTAGTGTTTTATCATGGAGTTAGAAGAAAGTATTGTTTTGCTTTCCTTGCAATTTTTAGTTTTGTGTTACTAAACTTGATGCCATCGTTGGCTATGATTTTGTGAAGTAACAAAAGAATGGGCATTG
>NW_018213597.1:0-1063 GCF_001263595.1 Phalaenopsis equestris | reverse complement strand
TCCCCTTCTCCAAGTAAATTCAGGACCATTGAAACTTAGATCAAAAAGCCCTACATTGTTAATATCATCATTGAATTCAGTCATGGTCTTGAGGGATGGATTTGTATCTCCCTTCTTTTCAGCTGGAGATGCAACGCAATTGAAGTCCCCTCCTACAACCCAGGCAGTATCAGTCAAGCTCTTGATTTGATGAATTTCCTTCTAAAGCTCCTATCTAGTCGTTTTAAAGCAGCCAGCATATACAAAAGTGGCATAGCCAACCTTGTCAGCCATGTTAAAAGAGCAGTGCATAACTTGTGAGTGGTTCAACAATACCTTACAATTCATCTCATTTTTGCAAAGAATCCAGAACTTGTTATTTAGGTTGTTGGAAAAAGAAAAGCCTGGGAAGGCTTTGGCATACTTTTGGTGGTTATGTTGTACCAGAGGTTCAAGAATAACCAAGCACCAACTTATATCTCCTGTTTAAATACTTTAATCTTTTAAAAGAAAGGGGGTAAGAAATCTCCCTTATATTCTAACAAAACAGATTAATCATTTTGTTCGGGTGGATGGAAGGAGGGTTGGCACCTTGATCTTGTCCTTCCCCTAGATGTTTGGAAGTTGTTCTTCCTTGGATCTTTTTGATGTTCTTCATTGTTTATACCAAGTTCTTCTACGACCTTCTTTGTCTTTTTTGTCTTTTGTGTTTTCCATTCAGTTTCCATTGTTTGTTGGATCTTTAATATCATTTGATCTGAAGGTATGATGTCCTCCATTTGCTTTCTTGTTAGCTCATCTTCAATTGTTTTGTTTTTTAAGGACTGCCCCAGAGTTTCTGTCTCTTTGTTTGAATGAGGGTTATCACAGTTTACTCCCTCCAAGTCATCTTTTGGTGTGTTGTCATAGATCTGAATTCTTCCATCATTTTCAATTAGAGTTTCCTGTGTAAAGACCCAGCAGGTTGGGTTGTTCCATCATGCTCAAGTAGATTTTTATGTTGTCTGCAGAGGGATTTTCTATTTATTCAGTTTTTTTTGTGCCCATTCTTCCTTGTTGTATTCCACCTTCAAAAGTCTGATTG
>NW_018213596.1:0-1063 GCF_001263595.1 Phalaenopsis equestris | reverse complement strand
TTCCCTTGTCAGCAACTGCAAATCACCATTTTCAATGCTCAAAGCATGTCAAGCTCTAAGTCTGCAAGTCGTTGGTTAGGTTGAATATCCTTTGCCACCAACTTCAAATCTCAGATTTAGCCTATCAACTCCTACTCATTGTGAACCCCTATTAATTAGATAATTCCTTCGATGAAATTCACACCAGAAACCTTCAATTACCAAGTACAACCCAACCCCTTACCCATCAATCTTTCGTCGTTGAGATTTATACTTGTGTTCGGAGTTATCTTTGGTTTTGCCTTTACAACAAAGCTACCATAAGGTCTAATTCAGTATGCTTTAGTCCATCTCATACTATTGCATGATATAATTACACATGGTACACAACCAATCATTATTTTAGACACACATATAGGAGGAATATTCAGAGCATTCTAATTCACCTGCAGGGTGAAATCAATGTTGTACATCAAATGTAAGGCCTTTCAACTTGAGGTCAATGATTTGCATTACCACACATGATTTGAGACATTTAATCCTTTGAATAAATGGTCTAGATTAGTCTCTTAATGTTTGAAACCTGAGATTCTTTTGATTCCATCATTTTACCCATTAGTGGACAAGCATGTAAGCAAACCATGTGAGTTTTCCTATGCGAATATAGGCTTTGGCCTTAAAGATTTCGTATCCTGGGTGGACTTTCTTGCCATTCCATTAGAATCTTATGTGCAACATTAACCAACCTCAACTTGATCTAGTAAACACAAATATTTTCCTAGCCTACATATAATCTCAAAGTAAAAACTACAAGCAGCTTATGCTATCTTACTGAGTTATAGCTATTCAATAAACTCGTCACTTTATCTCCCTAGTACTTTAGCGTCAAAAATATTGACTCAGAGGCCCATCATAAGAGACATTCACATACTTCTTACTAGACTGCATTGAACAAGCCCTATGATATTATTGGTTCCAGGTGACCTCTAATCCTCTTTGTGTACCCAAGTTAGCTCAAGGCCAAATTAGCCAAATATAATATCTTTGGCTCTACGTGGCCTCCCTATTCGTGTTTGCCTGCGCA
>NW_018213595.1:0-1062 GCF_001263595.1 Phalaenopsis equestris | reverse complement strand
CTCAAGTAAATTTGATGAATTTTTGTTTTTATCTATTATCGATGGATATTGTTGATAATCGGCTTTTTTTTGCATTGATAGATCAGCGCTGGGTGAGGATTAACTAGAAATAATGAGTAGTGATGTATGATGCATGGTTAACTCGGTCATTTTTCTTGGAATATAGGACCAATAGGCAAATGGTGGGCGTGGGCGTCAGATGTCGGTGGCCAACAAACATGAAACATTAGTAAACATCAAATGAAGATCAATTGGGAATACTGGATGTTGGGCAACAGTCGGTGGTTTGCTTGGTCCTTTTCCCTATAGAAGAAGAAATCGAAAACCAGAAAGATGGGTGTTAAACGTCAATTGCTAATAAATGTTGAATATCATAAGGCATCTAATAATAGTTTGAATAGAGCATTAAATGTTGAGCTACGATCAGCGGCCGCTTAGTTCTCATTATATGAGGAGAGACTGATGACCAAAAAGTGTACATCAGACATCAATGACTAATAAACCTCATACATTGGCAAATATTGGACAATAACATATTGAAAATTTTGAACATCGACAGATGGCCAAGGATCGTAGGCATAGGAAAGGTTAATTGAGAATGTTTAAAATCAGGAGATGATTGGTGGTTTACTTGGCAGTTCTTATTATAGGAGAGAGATTGGTGCTTATTGAATGTTGGTGGTGACTAACATAGATCAAATATTAGCAAGCTTTAGATGAAAGTAAAGTGAGATCATCAAACATCAAGAAGAAATTTGTGGTTATTTTTCTCCTTGAAAAAGGGGTTATGGATAACCAAATAGGTAGATTTTGAGCATTGGCGATCAAGAAATGTTTGATGACTCGGAAAGTTGGACTTTATTCCACATTTAATGGTACACTAAATCGTTATTCTCATATAGTATATATTGATGATCAAGAAGGTAGACATCTGATGTTGATGCTTGGTATGAATCGAGTGAAGATTGACGCATAATCAAAGGTTAGCCAATGTGAGGAGGCCCTCAATCCTTCTTGTTGATAAATTAGGGCGAAGAAAAATAAGAGATCGACACAAATCCA
>NW_018213594.1:0-1062 GCF_001263595.1 Phalaenopsis equestris | reverse complement strand
AAAAAAAAAAAAAATCACACCTCAATTAGTTTAGTCAGAAAAATTTTTTATACAATGTCAATTTGAATTGATAAATGTATAAGATCAAAATATTTGAACATTTGATATTTAAGAATTGTACACTAAATAATTAAAATTAAAAAATATTTTCAACTTTTATTTACTTAAAAGTTATTGATTAGTCAAAGACATGAAGCATGATCCAATTAAAATTATTTTCAATTTATGTTAAATGACCCAAGCCAATTCCAATCGGTCAATGCATATCTTCAGTTCAAGTTAATATTTTTCAAATATAATATTTTCCTCGTGCTAAAAAATAACTTAGTTCAGAAGGATTTTTTAAATATAATATATAAATAATTAATTAAATTTAATTAATTTAAAATTCTTTTTATCAAAATAAGATTGGAGAATTATAATCATTTTTTATATAAAAAGAATGAAAATATATAAATATTCTTTTTTAACTATTTCCTTCCTTGAGAATCGTTATCATGAATGCATTTATGTATCTTCTGACTTTGCAATTTTATCCCAACGTCTACATTTGTCATTAATCCAGAAGATTTGCAAAATATTTATAGAACTCTCAACAAGGAATTGGCAATCCTAAAAAGGAAAAGTTTTTGGGTAAGTTGTCCAGAAGCAGAGTTGCATCCAGACAACGGCGGAGATTCGCTGACTGAGGCTGAGAGAAAAAAAAATATCGCAATTAAGTGTATCGCAGTTGTTGTTCAGATGCATCACCGTCCACACAACTTATTCTAGAAGAAATATTCTAAAAGTAAGATAATAGTAAGCTTGGTAAAAGTTCTCGTCTAGGAAATACTAAAAAAGAGATAACTCAGAGAATCCAATCGGTAGAAGAGCGTATAAAGTATAAAGAACACATCAAAGTAACAACTCTAAATATGAGCAATTTGATGTATGTTTCCACCATAACAGGCAAGCGTAGTCGTCTGCGAAAAAGCTATGAAAGTTATATGCAAATCATGTTATTCCTTTTAATCGAAAGGTAATGAGTCGTGATGTGATTAACATATACAAAGAATCCCTTTA
>NW_018213593.1:0-1062 GCF_001263595.1 Phalaenopsis equestris | reverse complement strand
TCATGAAGATTTATCATCTTGCTTCAAAACTAAAGATATTAAAATTAAATTATTTGTAATTTGCTCATACATTTAGTTTCAATATCACTTTTTGCACAATTTAATCAATTTAAGGCTAGTTGTAACTACCAAAAGAATAAATGGTCACTAATCTCATTTCTTATTGTGTGCAAAATGAAGAAAGATTTAAGCAAGAAAAGATTTAACATTCTTACTTGGCAAGTACCTTAAATGATAAGATTAAGAAAAATAAAAATATAAGGAAGTTGTAAATAGTCCAATTCAGTCGACCGGGTCGAAGCGGTCTGTCGAACCGAAACTATGGGTCGATCAATCTGAGATGATCGATCAGACCTGAAAGAATGGGTGATCGACCAGAGATAGCCGATCGGACCTAAAGCAGGTGATCGATATGATGTAATCGATCAAACCTAAAATATCGAGCAATCAAGCTGGGGCGGCTGATCTAGTCCATAATATAGGGCAATCAGGCTGGTATAACCAATCAAGCCCAAACTAATCGGTCGATTGTGTCAGACGATCGATCTAATCGTAGTGATCGGGTGATCTAGCTAGAACAGTCGATCAGACAAAAAATATGGAGTGATCGGACTGGAGCAGCCAATCAGACTAAAATTGTTTGGCTAATATATAGAGGTGGTTGATCGAGTCAAGGTGATTGGGTGATCAGACCCGAGCGACCGCCCTATCAAATTCAATAGATTGGGCGATCAGGCTGTGGTGGACGATCAAATCCAAAGTGGGTGATCGAACCAATGCGGTCGATCGAACCCATGAGATCGGCTGATTGGTTTGAGGTGGCCAATCAACCCAAAGTAGTCACACAATCAACAATCAATATGCAAAATGTCACAAATGCGCATGCAAGCAATGCAACCGAAAATACTTTGACGGCACGTCAAACTCATTCTATCAAACTCACATAGGTACCTAGGGTTTTCAAAACTGGATATGTGACATAGCTGCCTCCTACTGTAGTGTGCAAGTGTGGGGAATTTTTCTTCTCGATTGCTCGGAGGAACGATTCTCCACCTCTTGCAA
>NW_018213592.1:0-1062 GCF_001263595.1 Phalaenopsis equestris | reverse complement strand
ACTAACTAAGTCAGTTGATCGAACCGGCCCTGTCGAGCCGAATACACACAAACTCAGCCAAAATAGCCGAAGAGTTGTCAAGCGATAGGCTCATACCCGTAAAAACATCTAAAATATCATCTACAACCACCATCAAAGCAGGGATAAATTGTAACATCACCATCTTATATTCTCTCCATTATAAATAAGGAGATTATTTCATGTACAAAAGAAGGCATATAAATGTGATTTTAGCCAAAAAGGTCCGAAAAAAGTCAACACGAGTGATATAGTTTCTTGATGATCACCGTTCACTCTTATTTGTTTCTCTATCATTCCCTCTCACAGTCTCTCTTTTCCTATACTCTAATTTATTCAAGTGTTATTAAGGACAAATCAGGATTCAACCTCTTGAAAAGTATGGTGAGCGTGGATCATACCACAAACAAGAAGATGAGCAACCCATAGATAAGAAACCCACAACAAATGCACATGTAATATGGAGTCCACCAAAGGTTTTGTGAACCAACAAATCTAGGAGTTAAAGCATCAAATGTTGGATGCCATCCAAGAGGCACTAGCTCGAGGAACAGAGCAATTCCCCTGAGGGAAAGGGTCCCCCTTGTTCTGGAAAGAGAATACAATTGTCAGTACTTCGATAGCGTTGGGTTGACATTGATTGAAAGAGATCGGTTTGTGTGTACTAGGGCACCCCAATAGTCTGAGAATGTGTTATCTTCACAAAACACTGAAGTCGAGCTAGTAGAGAGGTTCAAGATCCCAACACAGGAGTTTTGCAAGGATACAACCAATCACATAGCCTCATTTGAGTCAACATGTGTTTATTGAGGAACACCGACGTGCTGAAATATTTTCTCTTCTTAATCACGTTGACAAGGTCGACCTTCAAAAATTTAAAGGTCTGTAGCCGAGAATGATTGCATCCTTCATTGATTGCCAATGAATGTTTGTGGCATAGTTTGTCAGCACCCAAAATCTTCAGAAAAACTCACAGACGCTCCAGCAGATCCAACATGGATAGAATGAGGGCCTTCTCTCATTAATCACACGATGCTAGAAGAA
>NW_018213591.1:0-1062 GCF_001263595.1 Phalaenopsis equestris | reverse complement strand
ACAAATTTCTAAATATGCAGAATAAAATTTTCTCCATTTCTTCCACAAAGCTCTAATGATCATGAATGAATACAAATAAAGTCTAAGCAATACTCAAACTTGGCTATTGAGAGTTCCTTAGTGATTATATTCATTAAGATTATGATGAGTAATTTTCTTGCTTATAATAACATCACCACGAGTAATAACTTCACAAATGAAGTGATGACGAAAATCAATATTCTTGGTTTTCTCTTGAAACATCTGTTCTTTATTGAGACAAATAACACTGACTATTACACATTAGTGTGGTGTTCTTCAAATCTTCACAAAAATCTTTAAATCTTCACAAACTTCTCCAAATAGACCTTTCAACTAGAAAGTTTCTTTTCAAGTTCCAGTAACTGTCATGTACTTCGCTTCGGTTTTAGTGCCATTGTTATCTGTGAAGTAGCATTCCAACTTAATCGCACAACCACCAACAGTAAACATATATTCTGTAGTGACCTCCTTATATCATGATCTCCAGTAAAATCTGAATCAACATAGCCAATGACTCTTTGCAGTCTTCCCGAAATACAAACAAACATATTTTGTTCCACATAGATATCTGAGGATCCACTAAAGTGCTTTTAAATGTTCTTTACCTCGGATTACTCATATATAAGCTAATTGTACTGACTACATATGATAAATCTGGACGAGAATATACCAAAACATATATGAGAGATCTCATTGTACTGAAATATGAACTTGAGACATATTCAATCTCATTATCAGATTGTGATTACGAAGCTGATGAGAGCCTACAATGCGCAGCTAATTGAGTACTAATAGGCATGTTATTTTGCATATTAAACTTGTGCAAAACTTTCTCATTGTTCCCTTTTTAACCCAGAATTAACTTACTTGACTTTCTCTCTGTGGATTTTCATGCCAAGTATTTTCTTGTAGCTCCCAAATCCTTTATCTCAAACTCACTACTAAGTTGAACTTTTAACATTTTGATGTCTTCTTTATTCTTTAACAATTATCAATACATAATCACATATAAAAGCAAGTAGATAAATGATCCTTTATTAT
>NW_018213590.1:0-1062 GCF_001263595.1 Phalaenopsis equestris | reverse complement strand
CGCTGGGTTTCATAATCTAGAGGTTATTTGATGTGATATTTGAACCACTTGGCTCCAGCGAGAACTCGTGTACCGTAAGCAGTAAAAACCGAGTTCTGAAATCCATAAAATTGTTGAAATTGAACCTTTCATGAAATTATAAACAAAAATTTAAAAATTTTGCGTGTAATTTATGGAGATGTTTGGAGTAAAATGTAGACGTCTACAATGTGTTTCACACCAATTGTTTTTCCTTATTCTTGCAAAAGATGGGATAGAATGAATTAGACTCAACGGGTGATTATAGCAAATGAAAAAGTCTCTTTATTGAAATATGGGAGGAGTGAATGGCCTGAAGTCCAAAGATAAATTAAGGTGCTTAAGGTAATCCTCTTTCCTAGAGAATATATTTAATTGTTATAATTAGGCAACTACAAATAAAATGGGATGCTCCTGCCGAATGAAGGGTTTGGCGGTTAAAAGAGTAAACAATCTATATTTAATAATATGAGGAGAATTAAGAAATACTAGAATCACTAATTATAAGTGATCAAAACAATACTTCTCCTAAAAAATAATGATCATCAGTTCTGTAGCAGTTTATCAATTCTCTCTTTTGAAGGCTTTTAAATTTTAACAATCACATTTGACCTCTTAGCGCTCGTTGTTGATCAACCAACAAAAAAAATTCTCTTTTTATGATGCCCATTAAGATAGCTGTTATACATTGAATGAAGAAAGAAAAATAAGTGATCCTCCTCAACATCATGCAATCACCTCCTTATGCATTGCTTGAGGAATCATGGCTATGTATGAAACTTGTACAAGCTAGTTGAATGAAATGGAACGGCATGTAACATATTTGTATAGAATAGATAGAGAGTATAGATATGTATAAAAAAAACTAATGAAATAAATTCATGAAGTTGGTTTTGGCTTTGAAAGCCAAATAAGTGAGAAAATTATCTCCACATCTCAACACTTCTATCATGCCATATGCTTAGAAATAGTTTAATGTTTTTCCAGTAATTTCTGATTTCTAACCTTGTATATGAACAATTCTAATCAAGTCTATAACTTCTT
>NW_018213589.1:0-1062 GCF_001263595.1 Phalaenopsis equestris | reverse complement strand
AAACATATTGAACTGGATAGACATTTAATAAAAGAAAAGATAAAGTGGATTTAATCAACACTCTGTGTCCTAAAAGGAAGGCAACCTATTGATGTATTTAACAAAGGATTCAATAATCCTTCATTTAATAATATTATAAGCGAACATAAAATGATAGGCCTCTACATCCAGTTTGAAGGGAAGTGTTGAACAATCGTCGGATCAATAAGATCTAGATAAGGAAAATTAGATGTTGTTCATTCATTGGTTATAAGAAAATATCTCTCACATAGATTCACATACAAAAAAAGAAAACAGAGCCCATGGATTTGCTTCATGACATCAATCGATGATCCTAAATAATCAAGCGGAAGGCAACAAAAGGTGATTTTTAAGTTTATTACTGTAATTATTTATTTCTTTTTTGTGAGTGTGGTTCCATTGAACTAAGTTTTTCTAGTCACTTCTTCTACATATAGTACAAGAGCAATGAGCGCTTTTAAAAAGTTTAGGGTTGAACCTGCACTTTTATTAATGAAGAAAGAAGGGAACACTTGTTTAAGATGCTCGCTTCTATAACCAAAACAGAAGTGACACAATAATTTTACTTAACATTATTAGGAATAGAGGCTTATAAGAAACAAACTAAGCATTTTCACCTAATTTTCTAAAACAATATTCAATATCTAAGTTGAAAGCAACAATTTCCTTAATATTATCAATCATATTGCATGACTCCAAATCCTAAAATTCACAGTAAGAAGGATAGAATTTAACACAATTTATATTTTTTCTAGTTTTATCGATTGCTAGTAAATTACAAGAAAAGATAAAAACCAAGAGAACTAGATTTAAAGATTGTTGGGAAGTGAGGTTTATCATCCAATGCCACACTTTGGCAAATACAATCCTTATCATGTGCTTTTTAGGATAAGGGTAGAAAATATGAAATAGTCAAGCATTCCCTATCATATGATTTGATGTTTCATAATTAATAATCAAATTCGAATGTTTTTCAATTCTTTCATAATTTTTAATTTATAAATTATTTGATGTGTCATAATTTTTCAATTCATTTATAGT
>NW_018213588.1:0-1062 GCF_001263595.1 Phalaenopsis equestris | reverse complement strand
AGACGTTTAGTAAATTGAATATTTACCTTTCAGAATATTTCTTATCTCTTTTCCTCATGGAATCGAAACGTGATATTCTTTAATCGTATTATTACTTAATGTGTATACTGACGTGATTGACTAGTTTACTTCGTGGTAAGTTTTTGGCCATCAACCTACCTCAAATTTTCAGATCGTTTTATACACTTTTGGGTTTAGCTTTTTCAAGCCTTGGCCACCCATAACATTTAGCATCCATTATTCCACCACTCTACTGATAAGATCCCAATAACATAGACATCATTTTACACATTTCCTATAATATTTTAAAGCATTGGAGAAATAATACCATAAAATAACCAATTTTGATTTCAAAACTTAGGAGGAGGAAGAGCACTTGAAGACTTGATGACCAATTATTAACTATAGCATTTGCATGTATTGGATTTGAAATTCATAAAAGATCATTCTATAAATTTTGGACAATTTTAACTTCATTTTATTTTATTTTATTTCCTACTATAATTCTTTTTGGTAAATTACAATTTGTGTGCAACTTACAAGCATTGTATAATTGCAAACTATTTGCTTTTCCAATCATTTAGCTAGCCAATCACGTTCATAACCTATCACTGCCCAAATTTCCTTAAGTGATCTTTATTGGTAAAATAGTGTTCCACTATCAACACAAAACCAAAGTTAGGATTTACAACATTATAAATATAACATTTTGATTAATTTATTCTAAGTTAATTTTGTCATTCACTTTGAATTGTTTTTTTAAGAGTTCAAAATCATTTCATAAACTTATTTTACATTTAAATTCAATAAGCATTGGGTTGCATACTTTATTTACACTAAAATAATTCTAACTTCCATTTTTACTTCATACAAACATGCATCCTAAATTTACGAGTACTAATCACTTATATAACTAGTCTTGGAGAGTACAAAAAATTTCTTTATAAATTGATAAAAAAAAACTTTATAAATTAGATGAAATAATCATAAATTGAACTGACCAAATATAATTGTTGAATACTTGATTACAAAATTTATCGCCTACAAAAACTTCTGCTAAAA
>NW_018213587.1:0-1062 GCF_001263595.1 Phalaenopsis equestris | reverse complement strand
TCTTGATATTGTTCGTGTTAATGATGTAATAAAATTGAGTGCAGGGATAGTCTACAATCAAGATAATAAAGTTTTGGGTGGCATATGAGGGCATGCTAGAAGGTTAGGAGTATACTAATTATGGGTGAATAGGACTTATTCTAAGAGAGGTTTTTGTGGGGGGTGTTAAAGGGTCGAAAAGATTTCAAGGATGAATGAAATTTTTCGCTGAAAGTCAAGTGGCACGTAATGTAACTGTGTTGTGCATAAGGATTTGTTGAAATGGTGGAGAGCAATCTGGATGACCCTCCATATAGAGGTGGAGATAGGACAACTTGAAGGTGACAAGTGAGGCAATGCAGAAGGTAGCGAGAGTAACAAAAAAAATAATTAGGATGACTCTCTTCTGAGAGTAGGGAAAACACAATCTAAAGAAAATGGATTAGGGGTTGCAAACAAGTTATAAAGGTAATTAAGCAAATGTAGGATGATCCTACTTTGAGGGGTGAATATGGTATAACCTGAAGATGGCGAGCAAATAGATGTAGGAAGGTTGTGGAGAAAGCAATAGTATATTTCTCTTTCAGAAGAATATAATACATGATCAAAAGGCTAAATACGAAGTATTTAAGATTCATTTGATGCGTTCAAGCAGGGTTGTGCATTTAAATCCCTTTTGAGGTGGATGTGTATTCAAATCCATTCAATGAGGTTAGATCATAATATATAGTTTTTCCTCTAATGTATTGGTGTTGTACATCAACCATAATATATGAATGAGAGTGATAGAAATCGATTTCTTTAAGTTTAGTAAAATGACTCTTTTCACTTAGAATATTCTAACTGCTTTGAATATGGCTCTTCATCTCTTTTATTTATAGCTAGTGGCATCTTTAGGATGAAGTTGTCATTTCAGTTCTTTTTCCTCCTTATAAGGCTAAAGTTAAAAAGAAACTGGTTATGAGAACATGAGATATATGTGATCCTAATGACTTTTTTGTTGTGAATTCCTTTTAATCATTTGTATGAGAATATGCTTATTATGTATATAGGAATATTTATGACTGTTGAGCATGAGCAAAA
>NW_018213586.1:0-1062 GCF_001263595.1 Phalaenopsis equestris | reverse complement strand
TCATTGATAATCATATTCATGATGGTTATCTCTGAAAGGAACTTCATTTTGTATTACTAATTCTGCTTTGAGGGAGAGGCTTCCTCATTTGGGAGTTTTATTTAATGTATGACAAGTCATATTGGAAGTAAAGTTATGACAAGGATTAAGGAACTTTTCTTTTGGATTCTTTTGGCCATTGCCTGTAAGGGCACACAATGTTGCACTTACCAATAAGTGTTAACAAATTCTATCTTTGGTGCTGCACATAAGTTTTCTAAGATTGCAAGTTTGACACTATTTGGTAAGTGGTTGATACATCACTTTTGTGAGAGTATTCTTTGAGGTTAAGGTTTCGTTTGCCGCAGCTTATTCTTCCTATTTATGTTCATAAAATTTATTTTCCAGCACAATTTCTATCATGTTTTCCCAATAACAATTATTCTGAGACAATTTTGGAAAAACATCAAAAAGTTATCATCCAAACATAATCTTCTTTTTGTTGGCTACTTTTTCTGCAACAAAAGCATTAAAAAGCTGTCTCAACTGAAGCCTAAGACTCCATAGACATTCAAATACTACTGTACCTAATAGAGTTGTGATATTCATTAGCTATTTGTAAGAAACTGCTCCAAAGACAATGGACGCCAAACTTAAATTGTTACTACTTATCCTCCACAAGCTAAAGCTTAAAACAAGTATGGGAGAATTAACACTTCGTCTGGAAGAAGATCATGAAAAAAGTTCGAATTTGGTACTCACTATGATTAAAATTGCATATAACAAGTAATAATAGGTTTACCGCAGTGGGTTCATTTCAATTTATTAGTAGTTAAGCCTGAGAAACCTGTCAATCTAGTCAAGTTAGCACATGAATCAAGGCCTAATAATTGTGCAATCATTTGTTCGGTTTAGGCATGATCTACATGAAAACTGTTTATTGTTGTGAACTACAATCTATAAAAATGCTGTGAATTTAAATAGGGGGGTATCAGGAACATGAGGAAGATATGTAGATCATTGACGTACAAATTTACTCAACACCTAAGGGAACTCTTATAATCCTGGCTACAACGATATCCA
>NW_018213585.1:0-1062 GCF_001263595.1 Phalaenopsis equestris | reverse complement strand
ACATTCCAAAGGCCACAAACAATCATTAGACACAATCATGGAGCTTATCATAGTTGGGTATTAATTTTGTAGTTTGGTGCATAATGATTATTAGTACACCCCTTACAAAGTCTGTCATTATCAGATGTTAATGTTGTAGTTTGGGAGTAGGATGATCGTTTGGTACCCCACACAGAAATTATCGTTGCTGGGTGTAGATACGTCTCATAAGTCATTACACTGAATGATTAGTTTTAACCTTCAACAGTGCTAGTTTTTTCATGCATGGTGTCAGTTCTCTGAGGGTAACAGTGTCAGTTCCTTAAGCATAATAATGTCAGTCTAACGAGCGTAACAATGTCAGTTCATTGAGTGTGATGGTGTCATTTCCTTGAGGTGTAAGAGAAAAAAAGATGAATAAACTTTATTAGATAGATGTTGAATATGTAAATCCCAAACTCTTGGGTGCCATGTATGTAAAAGGTTCATTCATTATTTTAAAAGAAAACATGGGTTATACAGAACAATCATGACCACTTCTTCTATAAGTAGAGATAATTATAAGTAAAACATTTCTTCAAATCATCGCCACTCTAAGTTTATGGAACATATTTCATGCTATCATCTTCAGTTTGTATGCTCCTAGTCTAGCTCTCTCATAGATTATGTTGAGGCCATTCCAAGTTTAATCCAGTTTCCTAATTACCTATCCTCTGGTTGTAGGGTTGGTTTTTTCCAGTACCAGGTCTACTGAGGAGAACCTTTCCTCACGAAGCTGTTTGTTAAAACACTTGATTTTCCTTCACTGGTCTCTTCTTGTTGAAGGCTACATAAGTTTGATTTTCCACAACAAGTCTAGCTCACGCTTGACTCCTTCACCGTTCACCTCACACCACTCTTCTAATCTTCCTTGTTGAAAGTTGAGGTAGAGACTGCCCTCTGGCTGTGATTGTTGTATTTGATTGGTAGCATGACTTTCATTATGTGGAAAAGTGTGAAGGGTGGTTGTTTGGTGGATGAAGATGAGGCCGACCAAATTTCCTAGAGTACTGATACACCTAAAATATATAGAATTTTTATACA
>NW_018213584.1:0-1062 GCF_001263595.1 Phalaenopsis equestris | reverse complement strand
CATATTCATTATATTAATAGACTGGATCGAGCTAAAATAAGCAAAGAAAAAGGAGACAGTGGTTTGACATAGGCCGCAAAGAACAAACATTAGAATCAATTGACTAGATTGGGGTAATCGATTCCTCATCTAGAGCTGAGAAAGCAAAACAACCCATGCCATTCAGAAAACAATGGGAAAGGGCAACCAAACAAAATGCGAGCAAATCACAAAGTAGGACAGCCGCACCCCAGTCACGAGCGACTGACTCAGATCTCTCAAACAAAACTAGCCGTCATAACAAGACGCCCCAAACGATCGACCAATTCAGAATGGGCGTCGGATGGAAAGCTGAGAAAACCAAGATCCATGATCAAGTAATCCAAGGTTAGGGTCCGCTCAAGCAAAATAATGGCAACACTCTACATCTCATAGTGAATACATATCTCATGCTAACCATAAATTATTAAGTGAAGTAATGACTACACAGGGGCTCACTCGAGAACTCTTCTCGAGGAACTCAAAAACTCTCTTGGAGTAATTTTCTTTAATTCTAACTGAGAGGTACTGTATGGCAAAAAAGATAACTTCTTTTACTCTATTAATGAATCTTGAACAAAACCATAAGAATCCCTTTTTTTCATAGGGTTTCACTTTTCTCTCCTTGCACACGTTCTACTCGTCGGGTGTGATTCTAGGACAAATCTATATTTACCAAGCATTTTTATAATCATATTTGTTTTATAATTTTCTTAAAAACAAATTAGTGCAAAAAATTCTAAAATTTAAGAATAAAATGACTTTATATGCCCCCATAACAACCAAAATTGAAGGAATATGTCCCCTTATTTTTTTTCTCAAGAATAAATGTTTAAATTTTATTTCGGATCAGAAAACCCCTCTCTCATAAATTTGAGGAGATGCTTGAGCAAACATAGAAGTTTTTTGTCTTATTCCTCAACTAACTCATCAAGGTTAGCAATATTATAAGCTTGTAAATATTACTTCACATTATAATACCTACAAATGTCGATCAAATCTAGCTCGAAGCTTGATCAAATTTTATCTGAACTTTAATAGAAC
>NW_018213583.1:0-1062 GCF_001263595.1 Phalaenopsis equestris | reverse complement strand
TCACCGTAACCACTTTCTAGTCTTCTTCATCCCATGAAGGTTGTGAAGGAGAGAAGCTCGAGACCTTGCCAGAGCATCACTGGAGCAAACTCGGAGCAAGGAAAAGCAAAGAGAACAGATCATCAACCTTTGTGGCGGTGAGGTTTTCTGAAAACCCTCATGCTTTCTTTCTTAGCCGAACCTAGGAGTAGTTTTACTAGGTGTTGTGGGCCTTTTTGGCCTCCCACATGAGTAGATAAAATAAGAGGTAGAAGGAAGTTTTGCTTAAGCGGCTCTTTTATCTACTGCTTATTTCACATCTATATAGCCTATACAATTCTATTTGTACTGCTCCACATCTGAAGTGAAATCATAACAAATTAGGAGAAAATAACTTAATGAGTCATCTAACAGATGGGGAGGCATGAAAGTATTTTGATTGCTCATATCCTGAGTTTGCTGTGGAGGCACGTAACGTTCGCCTTAGCTTATACTCTAATGGCTTCACACCCTACAATCAGATAACATCACCATACAATATGCTATCTGAGATGTGTACGACAATTCTTTTCTTCTTTCTGACACTTGATTATATTTGTTCCCAGTAGCTCTAAAGGAGGATTGATGTATATCAGCAGTTGTTGATAGATAACATACAATTTTTTTGAAAAAGAGGTGTCATGAAGTACGAGGTATTTGTGAAACACACTTTTCTGATGAGAGCAGCATTAATGTGGTTAATAAGTGATTTTCCTGCACATGGAATGTTGCCTGAGTGGAGCACTGCGGAAAAGTTAGCATGTTCATTTTGCATGAATTCATCCAAGACATTTATGCTTTAGCATAGCAGGAAGAATTCATTGTTTGATTGTCACCGTGTGTTTCTAGATTTCGAACAACACTTCACGAGGAAAATGAATGCATTCAAAAGGAACAAAATTGAGAAATTATCGACACCTCCAAGAATATTTGAGGAAGATATAATGCAAATTATTAATGACATCCCAAAGATTAATATATGTTCTGACCTTTCTTCACATCATTCACCCATATTTGGCGTCACTCATAATTGGACAAATAAAT
>NW_018213582.1:0-1062 GCF_001263595.1 Phalaenopsis equestris | reverse complement strand
AATATATTATGTTGCAGTCATGGCAGCATTATAAGATTTCCTTTTTTTGTTTTTGTTCTTTTGTAATCATCATAATTGTCATATGGTGATCATTACAAGATCACTATGAGCACTTGGCAATGGCAGTTTCATGATTTTGTTAAGCTAATATCTTCGCTAAGGACTTGTTTTAACTGTCAATGATTTCCGGTGCAAATCTGATGCTAATCCCGTTTAGCGTTGGATTTTTTTGTTGATAGGTGTTGGATTTGTCTGATGCTAATCGACATGAATCCAGTGGTGATTGTAAATATTATTACAAGTTGCATCTTGTGAATGAAAATCTGTTTGCACAATATTGTCGCTGAGTACTTTGAAGCGTAAATGATAATCATGTTGGGTCCATCTTGCTAATTTTGCTTCAGAAACAGGATCACAGTGTCACAGTAACCATAGCGAAATGCAGGGGTGGACCCAAGAAGGGCTTAGAGGGGCAATTGCCGCCCTCAAATTCAGATTTTTATTTATATAGGAATGCAATTTGGCTTTTTGCTTCTCTTGAAATATCGGTTTTGACTCTTCTAAAATATCAGTTTTCCCCTCTTGAAATATCATTTTGCCCTTCGTTACCATAGCCCCTCCCATGTTGGCCTTAAAAAGAGGTTGGTTCCGCCTCTGACAAAGTGTCTCTAGATAGAATACTTACAGTTGTCTACATAACTACAATCAACTTGCATGTAATATGAACGATACAAGAATCATTTCCTTACAAATTATGGACATTTAGCATAAATGATACAATAATTATGAAGGAATTGACATAGAGAACTGGTAATATGCATGCATCAACGTTGACGAAAATAAAATTTTAAAAAAAACTTAAGTGAAATAACAAAGTTCCAATTACTTAAGAAAATAATAATATTGTTTATAACAAATTTGTAAGTGTATACCCCAGAAATACTAGCTTGAATCTCTAAGCTACTAGACGGTCCAAATAACGGTCGAACTATCGAAGCATCTGACTAATCAATGGCTGGTCGCATGATTAGGATCAGCTGACACGCTATGACAAAGGGTTTG
>NW_018213581.1:0-1062 GCF_001263595.1 Phalaenopsis equestris | reverse complement strand
TTCCGCCCCCGCATCCGTCGCCCAGAACTCAGCCGCCACGGTTTTCAGCCTCCTCTCCGTCGAAACCTACCGCCCAATCATCGGATCCAAGAAAGCCCTAATCTCGGGTCTGATTGCCCTCATCCGCGTTCCGAATCAAGACGCGCGAACGGTGAAGGACGCGCTCAAGGCTCTGTTCGGCATGGCGCTGTATCCCATGAATCGGGCTAAGATGGTGGAATTAGGCGCCGTTCCGGCGCTGTTCTCGCTTGTGATGAAGGAGGAGAGGTCGGGAGTGTTGGAGGATGCGACGGCGGTGATAGCGCAGGTGGCGGGCTGTTACGAGAGCTTCGAGGCCTTTCGAAAGGCGGCGGGATTTAGGGCTCTGGTGGATTTGATGGATAAGATGACGGGGGGGAAGGGAAGGGTGAGGGAGAACGCGGCCGCTGCGTTGCTTAATCTGGCGATGAGCGGAGGAGAGGCGGCGGTGGGAGAGATATGGGAGGTGGAGGATGCGGAGGAGGTGATTAGAGAGCTTGCCGAAGCGGGGATTAGTTCGAGGGCGAAGAGTAAGGCGGAGGCGTTGCTTAGGGTTTTGGGAAGCGAGCGGAGGTGCCGGCGAGGGGAGAGATGGGTTAGGGATTTGGAGTCGGCGTCGGTGTCGGAGTCGGAGTCGGAGTCGTATTTCTTTTCCGGTGATTCTGGTGGTTGTAGTTATTAGGGCTTGCCCCATTTAGATCTTCCCCATAGATCATTTACATTTTGCGAGGCGACCTCAATTTACCCCAACTTAGGGCAGAAAGATGAAATTTGTATTTTCCTTCGACTGTAAAAAGATTTGTTTGGATTTCATTAATTAAACTCTTATTTATTTATCTTTTCTCGCAATCAAGTAAATTGTGTTGATGATAAGAGAAAATTTTGCTAAAATGATTCTAAACTATTCAAAAGGAACTATTTTGATCCCTCACTTTTAAGAAATATCAAATTAATCTTCAACTATATTAAAAGGGGGTTAGAGTGGTCTCACACTTGAAAAAGATCTTTAATTTTGGTTGAAATTAAAGGGTGTATTTGGGGCAG
>NW_018213580.1:0-1061 GCF_001263595.1 Phalaenopsis equestris | reverse complement strand
GCTTGGTTGGCCAAGATATGTGGAGATTTTCAATTTTAAGTTTCCTTAAAGGAGGAAGTGGTTTCAATTCTCTTCCCTCCATTTGTGGTCGACCGCCCATTCTTTTGTTTTCGTCTTTTTCTTTTTTATTTAAATCTCAAATTTAGGATTAATCTACTTAATAAACATTTGGCAAAATGAATGAAATTTAGGCTTTGTTGACTGACAACTGACAAGAAAATTAAATAAGTTATTCCCATGGAGAGGGAGTTTGACGCCAAGCCAATTTGTGCAACTTCATGGAAAAACTATTTATCCCTGCTTGCTTGTTGATCTGCATCTCTAGCTCTTCCACCACCTCATTTACATCATCTCCTACATCTCGACCATCAAACAATATCAATCTCTAGTTTCCACAACCTTCAAAAACCCAAAACCACTCATTAAGAGCTATCAACCAAACTAGGTTCTAAAAGACCTAGTCTAAATCGCCCTCCAACCTCAATCCCCCAAGCCCCAAAGAAACTCACCATTTACTCCAAAACTGATCTCCTAAGCCTTTCCATCACCTAAATCTACCCATAATCCCAAACCCTAATTTTTAAATATAATATTAGATGCTCTCAATTTTGGGCCTAAACCAAGGTTGCACGACTGCGTCCCCTCTCCATCATTTCCCATGATCAACTCTCAACACCTCAAGGAGTCTTACCGCATTGGAGGCATCCAACAATAGACATTTAGGGCCTTGGATGCCAACATCCCTAAGCTATATCATCTTTGCATTAGGTTACATCAAATTTTAAATTGCCTATCAGAAGTATTATGGAATTTTTTTCAGAGATAAACTTTAGCATAACTTTACTCATTAAATCAAATAAATGAATTTGCTAGCTACATCTTCATAACAAATTAAAACCCAACTTTTTCCCACTCTCTCTAAGAAAGTCCGACCGAGATAAAATCTTCAATTCGTGAAGAAGCGCCTATCAATTTCTTGCATGATAAAGCACAAATGATCCAAAACAACAAGAAACAACATTTTACTGCAATAGAAGAAACTGGGTGTGGGTGTGGGTGTG
>NW_018213579.1:0-1061 GCF_001263595.1 Phalaenopsis equestris | reverse complement strand
TCATGCGCTTATAAAAATATGATAGGAGTCCTCATCAAACCTTAGAAGTTTCATTGGCATATTATAGTAAGAGATTCTTGACATAAGGGATCTATAGCCCATTATAGTCTATACCCCGTTGTTGCCTATACAACATTGTCCCAAGGATTGTATGAGGACCCATTCCAATAAACTCTGTCTCTAAAAACCTAAGGCTTTGGCTAAACATTTGAAGCTATCCAACAACCATATCTCAGTAGATGAATATAACTCTTTGTCAAATTCACTCAGAAGTAAGGAGTTGTAGGATTTATTATGGAGACAACACCCTAGAACTCAGGATGACCTAAGAAATTGATCTATCCGAGAAGATCCTTGAAAGGATTTCAGAAAATGATTTCACCAACCAGAACAAGAATTTACTAATTGAAGATTGATAGAAAGGAGGTCAAAAAGGTTACAAGAACCACCGTGGTTTTCTATGGTAAAAGTACCTTTGATGAGAGTATCAATGGTTGAAAATTTTGAAGTCATTTAGACCAATTAATTCTTAAAGATGCCATTGCAAATGTGGGAAAGAAGCTGCCAACACATCTCAAATTAATGTTATGCTTATCATTGGGATCATTAACATGGCATAAAAGAATGTCTTCACCTTCAAAACCTCTTTGAGGAGTTGTTCCTGGGAAAAAAAAAATTAAAGGAGTTCGTGGCCCTAGATGCAAACACTTGAAGGTAAGGAAAAACACATGTCAAGAACACGAGAAATAAGCCCATCATAACGAGAGTAGTTCACATTGTTGATATAGTCCCTTTCATCTTTGGAGGAGGCGGATATGAGACCGCATGATGATTCAACCTGAAATGACTAAATAAAGCAGAAGTCAATTCAGTTGCTTTCACCAGACTGACTGTTCTGGCTCATCCCTTCATCATTTTTATAGAAGTTGATTTACCTGCTAGATAAAATCCTTTCATTTATGCCATTGTAATCACCACACTGATCATGAATTATCATATCAGAAGTATTCAGGTAGACAACGAAAGTTTCATTAACATTTTATTTAAGTGAGTTTTTTTTT
>NW_018213578.1:0-1061 GCF_001263595.1 Phalaenopsis equestris | reverse complement strand
GTCAGCTCTACTAATCTTTAAATTTCTAAGCTCTCTTAAAATTTAATCCCATTTTATGTGTATAATTGGGGTTTATCATGTTGGGGCATTTACATTCACACCACATAATTCTTATTTAATTACATATCTAATACTTAAAATATTTTATTCAAACTCTGAGACGCCTAATCAAACGATTAATAATGATTCATTTGATTATACAATTTGTTTAGGCATTTAAGTGTATTTATTATGTATGAATTAAATAATATTTGATTGCTTCAATTTCTCTCATCTAGACAATCATTTTGGCTATCAAGCATATGATTTAAGGGTCATATGATGCTCCAAACATTATTTTGAAATTGGTAGCATACTTTTGATTATATGATTTATGCCTACATAGACTCCAATTGATACATTTATATTGTCATTTAGTTTATCTCAACGACCAAGTTCTTCTTCATCAAGTTTAAGGCGGAGGAGGAGACCATCTTGTCCCTCTTCACTCGTGATAGTAGTTCACAAAATCATGCAGGTGATCAAGCCATCGCAAAAATTGTTAATACACAAACAAAAATAACTAACTTCATGAATTTTGTATTTTTGTTATTACACGACTAGTGCTTCAATATCAACTCTTTAACCAAATTATGTTGTATTTTCTTCTATAAATAGTTTGTAATACTTCTGTAAACTGACTTTTAACTGAATTCTTGAATTGATTTCCTTTCTTTCTCTTTTTCTTTCTTATATGATGTTATTAAGAATCCTCGAGTTTCTAAACGGTATCATAGATTTCAACCGACCGACATCTCTTCTTCTTCATCATGAGTTCTCATTCAAATTCCTCTGCAAATATTTCAGCACCAACTACCTCCTCTACTCCCCTACCAAATGATCATCTGATTCCAACTCAATTCAAATTTCTTAAGGGCAACTGAGCATCACATTTGCAAATCAAAATCAACTCACCAACTCTCAAGATTACAAGAGTGAAATTTGCCCACACCTACATGTGACAATGTTTTTCTCATCAAGGATATACAAACAAATAGGATTCTTCTTGAAGGACCTTGTGT
>NW_018213577.1:0-1061 GCF_001263595.1 Phalaenopsis equestris | reverse complement strand
GCCATTTCTAGAAAATAGTTGAAGTTCCTCAAGCCCATGTTCCAGCTATATTCTAACTTGGGAGTTGTATCAATTATATTGTCACCGTCATAGATTCTACTATTGTTACACCAAAGTCTGTAGGACGTCTGGGTCCAAGGATACCTCCTACCATCGTTCATGAAAACTTTCTAAGGATAAAGGGAAGAGGCTCATTATCAGTGTATTTGGTCTGCCTCGTGGGGAGCATACTTCTCTTCGACATATCGATGCCTCTTCAAAGGCACTCCATCTTAAAGCATTAATTTCGATGAATAGAGTGTGGGTACCCAAGGGTGCTGCACCAGTATGTTCTGATGAGCCCGTAGGGCAATTTTGTGGAATGAACATAGGTCTTATGTGTCAGAGGCTGTTACTGACATTGTTACAAAGTCCATCGTACAACAAGAAGATATTCAAGAAAGAGCTCCAGATCTTAAGTCCCAAGAGAAAGGAATCAAAGAAAAGGTAGAGAAGCTCAGAGCTGAAATTACAAAATTGGCTAAAGAGCAAGGAGTATGTGTTGATGATGATAAAGATTTTAGATTCACAAATTATCTTAATGAGGAGTTCATGGAAGTTAGTGTCATTAAAATTAGGGTCGCTACATCTACGTGTGATGCTCCACTTTCTAGTGGGGAGAATGTTGCAGATGACCTGTAAAGGGCCATTCATCTAAAAGATGAACAGATTGTATGAATGGAGAAAAGTATGGAAGAGATGTCCGCCACCATGATTGTCATGGATACAGTGCACGGACAGTCTAAGTCACATCAATTAGCTTCATCGAAGGTCAATCGGTCCAAGGTTGTGCATATTATAGATTATAGAGGGGAGGTTGTTTCTATCAGTGGAGATGAACTACACAAGAATGATCCAGTCCAGATTTTGGCACCAAAGAAAGACAATAAGCAGATGGTCAAACAACAAGTGAGGGAGGCATTAGCCTAGTCTAAAAGTGGTGCATCAAATTCAAAGGGTAGACCATACCCTAAGGAATTTGATGTTGTGCATTATCTGAAGGGTTTTGTGTCACCAAACTT
>NW_018213576.1:0-1061 GCF_001263595.1 Phalaenopsis equestris | reverse complement strand
TGAGACCCTAGCCTGGAGGATGAGAGCAAGGAGCACCAAATATAGAGGAGAGGTCCAGAAGAGTGACTCGAGATTAGACTGAAGATATTACACCAAGGAGATGAATCCAAGATCATAGGAAAGGCTTGTCCTATTACCCTTTAGATGTGTACATACTTGAAAGTGGTATCTTCATGAATCATATTCTTGTCAAGTCCCTCAAATTAGTTGCAAAAATTCTAAATTTTATTGTATTATGGAATCAATATTAGGGAAGAAGGTTCTCAAATATATCTGCGTGATGTGTTAGATTAGTTATCTCTTTTTGTTTCATTAATTAGGGAGCTTTAAAGTTTAAAGACGTGTAATCCTTCCATAGGCAAGAGCTTCATGTAAATGAGATGGTGGATGAGGTGAAATTTATTGGGCCATTGAAATGACTCTTATAATTCTAGCAGTAATAAATTTTAAAATGATGGGTAACAAACTATTCGTGATTCTTGGAAAATGGGGCACTTAAATGCTTTTGAGTTACATAGAAATTACGATTGGATAGATAACCAACATGATGTTTTAAGTTAGTAATAAGGTTCAATTTACTTGAGTTCTTTGATATGTTTTTTTGATTTGTTGTTATTAGCTATATCTTCTTTCAGTGCATACTTAAATTACTAAAAAAACATCACCAAAAATAAGTGCAATGAAAATGAGTACTCTGCTGGGATTAGTTAAATTTCACTGTTGTAGTTGTACAAAATTTGAGAAACAATTCTATATATGAAACTGATATATTTAATGATGAGGCTAGTAATTACTCAATGAAAGTATGCTTCATAAAAGAGAAATTAATTTAATTTATTGGATTCAGATCGACTCATATACCCATTGCAAGAAAAGTTGAATGAATTATTTATCGGATAAAAAATCATGACAATAAAATCATAGTCACTCTAAAATATCTCTACAAAAATCATAACTATCATCTCAAATTATAATTTTGTTGGATCCAAACTTGTCCTTGAATCACACTCCAAGGAATAGATTGTGTGTCGTGCGGGCGCTAAGAGGGAGAGAGAGAGAGA
>NW_018213575.1:0-1061 GCF_001263595.1 Phalaenopsis equestris | reverse complement strand
TAGGAATTAAGTGGTATGCATGTAGATCTTCCTAAGTTAAATACATGAAGCAATAAAGATAAATAATCAAAATTAAAATAGAATTAGAGTTCTTATTGAGGATAAAAATTAGTTCCTAATATTTATTTATGTTTCTTTTTAAAATATTTTACCTTGGAATTTTATTTTTTAAGCTATATATATATATATATATATTCTGACACAAATTATATCAAGATATCTTTTTCTTATATTCAAATAGGAATATTCTAGACAGTATAAAGCTTAATTATGATGATTAAGACTATATGAAGCTGTCAAATATCAGCATAAGGAACTCATCTATAATATCCAGTAGCACATTTTTTAATCAACTTCTTTCATCCACACTATCATAGTTATATCTAAAAGAACCTCATGATAATCTAATTATAATCATTTCAACTAATACATAAATCTCTTCGTAATCACTAGAGAATTGAGAATCTTAAGCATATAATTTTACAAGTCAATTTAACTATAAATCATTCTCCTTGATCAACATACCTATTGCCAAGACTAGCATGAAGGTCTATGACAAGCTTCTCTTCGGCGTCGGTGAGAAGGCCTCGCTTGAGGTCGGGGCGGAGATAGTTAGTCCACCGAAGACGGCAGCTCTTCCCGCAGCGCAAGAGGCCGGCGAGCTTCGGCACAGCCCTCCAACAACAATGGCCATTGCTAAGGATAAAGGCAACAAGCTTCTTGTCCTCCTCAGCCGTCCATGGACCCTTCTTCACCTTAAGCTTGTCACAGCATGGCTGCCTCCCCATATCTTCTCAGGCTTCCCTATGGAATACTAAAGACACTCCACCAACCCCTCACCCACTCCCTGTTATATTTATTCATATGAACATCTCCTATTTCCTTATTCTTCTTTCATTTATTTATTTATTTTTATAGTTATATTTATATTTATATCCCTCCTACCTTCTTTTTGAAAGGTGCCCGGGAACTAAAAGGAGTCATGAGGCATGACTTGTGTAATGTGTGAATGTTGAAGGCGACGTTTGATGCTAATGATGGACTAACACAAGAAAATATGA
>NW_018213574.1:0-1061 GCF_001263595.1 Phalaenopsis equestris | reverse complement strand
TTTTTGGTTGATTTGAATGATGAAATTGTTTTGAGGTTGAAATGATTGGGGTGTGAGTGGATTAGAAATCTTTTGATTAAATATGAGGGGCGTTTTTATGTATATAGCACACATTTTCTATGTATTTACATGTCTAACCTTTAAAGATTACTTTTTTATGTTTATAGCATGCAAATCTTTTACATGGAACAAAAATTTGTGCTATTTTAAGTTGTAAAAGGTGAAATATGTATTTATAGAGTTAGTTTGAGAGAGAAGTTTTAATGGGAAAGATGATTTCACTTGAATGCATTAAGAGAGAGAGAGAAAAATTTGTGTGGTAGGCACTCATAAAATTTTTTTATTGAAAAATATGTAGGGAGAAATGTTGCTAGTCTTCACTCTTTAGAATAGATTGACTAATTTTAGTTTTAGGGGTTTATATCTAGTAACTAAGGGCTACAAGTATAGTGAAATTATTTTTTTATGATTATTATTACTAGCTATTGTAATTCTTCACAAATTGTTTATTTGATAAGGAACTATGGGATCAAACTTGATTCATCTTTATTAAGGGATTTGCAATTGATTTGTGATCAATTGTTGGAGTTTGCAATTCCTTTGGAATAAATTGACCATCCCAAGCTTTCACTTTTCAAGCTTTTTCCCTTAAATCAAACTCCACGAACCCTATTGCCTCTATTATAGATCTCTCCTCCTCTTAGGAGCTACAAACCATCGATCACAAATCCTTCCTTACCCAATCAACTGATTGATTCAAATGATATATGAAATATGTTTATATGGGCCCAAATGTGGGAAAAATATTTATAAATTAATATCTATATGTCATGGAGATATTGTTTAGCATAGGAGAAAGTGCAGGCATGTAAGTTACTTCAATGAAAAGACCTTAAAGGTGAATGACTTGGTAATTGTTCCTCAAGTTATTATCAACCACATTACTTTATTTTAATGGTACAAAAGTTAATCAACAAAGAAAAGATGTGGGATCCAAATAAGAGTGTCACATGTGAATGTAATAACCACCCACAACTACACTTCGATGCAATATTTTTTTT
>NW_018213573.1:0-1061 GCF_001263595.1 Phalaenopsis equestris | reverse complement strand
AAACCAAATTCCCTAGCGAAATTAAAATGTCTCTGTTATTCGTCTAAATCTTCCACGTTGACTTGCTCTCAGATTGAATGATAAGCTCCAGCATTGTCCTTTCTTTTCTAGTCATTACGTCTATTCCCTAGGGTGAATGTTAGCCTATGTGCTTTCCTTCCTAGTGTTGACACAGTCTCTTAATTTCTTTGACTAGTTTTCTGGATGAATGATGAGCTCCAGCACTATCCTTACTAATCTAAATTCCATCTATTTCCTAGCTTGGATGTTAGTCCCTACAAATTTCTTCCTTGTATAGATACATTCTCTCAATTTCCTTGACTACTTTTCAAGATGAATGATAAGCTCTAACACTATCCTTCCTGATTTAGTCACTCTGTTTACCTCTTAGGTTGGATGCTAATCACCGTGCTTTCCTTCCTAGTGGTCAAAACTCTTGATCCTTCTTCGACTAGCTCTCAGGCTGAATGATAGTTCCAACACTGTCTTTCCTGATCAAGTCAGCATGTTCACCCCTTTGGTTGAATGTAAATCCGCATCAGTTTCCACTCTGGTGTGTTCAAGTGAACTTGAAATCCTTAGTGGATCCCAAATATTGTAATTCACACAACTCCAACTCCAAATCGTTGATATACTTAGATCGAATCATATATTCTCAGAGCTTGTTGATTGCTTCGATCAATGTCAATATGTGTGTCGTACTTTGAGCGATTATCCACACAAATTGGGGGTCCATTTATTTATTTTATTTCTTTGTCACAAATGACTTAGATGTACATTACTCATTGATCTGGTGTGGCCTCATTGGCCCAAAATTGTCATGCCTTTTTTTGGCCTAACGTGATCACGTCAAGCCGAGGCGTGACCATGCCTAGAGGTTACCTCCGCGTGGCCACGCTTAGTCCTGGGCATGACCACACCTAGGTATTTCTGAGGTTATCTCTCGGTGTGATCAATTTTGCCATGCTAGCGATCCGAGGCTTTCGCCTATGGATTCAGGGTCGATCCAGGAAGAGGCTTTTGCCCACTAAACCGAGGCTTTCACTCTAGCATTTTTCAAC
>NW_018213572.1:0-1061 GCF_001263595.1 Phalaenopsis equestris | reverse complement strand
TAATGGCTTTTCATTCCAAAAACTTATGCTTTTCTACAAAATATTAAAAACATGATTCTACTAACTATGAGCATAATCTGGGTTCAAATGACACTAAAGAATTTAAAGAGTTCATGTGCATCAATGTCTAGTCAATACTCACAGAACTTGAACCCAAATAGAAAACCGACTACAAAGCCTGACATCCGATCTGTAGAAATTCACCAAAACTGACAATGATCTAGACAATCAATTGGTATAAATTCTCAAAAATAGATAATGAAACAAGATATTTGAACTAAAAAAAATGCACAAAATTACTGACAGCGATTTACATCTGATTGGCATTAGACACAAAAATTGACCCTCAATGCCTAAGCATCGACAAACCCATGTTCCTTAACTCGGCATGAGTCAAGCTCTGGAGATAGTTCAATTCTCAGTAACAATAAGACCCAGTGAGTAATGCACAAATCACCCTATTAGCAAATCTTGACAGTTACTTTCATGAAGGCAACGACAGAATCTACTAAATATGTTCGACAGAAGGTGTGGCCCATCAGAGGTGATGAACTGATTGAGTGAGAGGGGAAGGAGAAGTGTAAGACTTGAAACAGATAGCAAACACACCAAAACCAACTAAAAACCTCATCCAAAAGTCAAATTACTTGACACCATAACCATTCATCACAAGTGGTTATCATAAATAAAGAGTAATACTATAAAGGTGAAAAACTATAAAACAAAGTTATTAGCCAACTAATAAATTTTCATTTCATTTCTTTGAAAAAAAAATTACAAAAATCACTTTGCACAAATTTTCTATTCATTAAAAAAAGGCAAGTATATGAAAAAAGAGGAGATCAAGCATTCGAAGACCCTCCGTCATCCTCGGTTCTCTATTCCTTTTGGCTCTGTTCTTCATAACTTTATTCAACGACATCTTCTTCTTCCTTACCTTCTTATCCGACGCCTCCCTCCTCTTCATCTTCTTCTTTTGGATCAGAAAAAAGCATAGTAAACACACTTATATCAAGCCGCATCGAGACAATAAGATTGTTCTTTATGAACAGGTCAAATGT
>NW_018213571.1:0-1061 GCF_001263595.1 Phalaenopsis equestris | reverse complement strand
TAGCTTCTGAAAATGTAGATTGGCTTAGCAAGGGATACACAAGCGTTAAACCTCCTTTTAAGAATTGAAATAGCTTTTAATGATAGACTTATAATGTTATGATGATGATCAATGAAGTCCAATTGAGTATATTCACCAGCCAAGAATAAATCTGACATAAATTTGCCAGAAAATATCCAATTTGGAGAAACTCAAAAAGAATATGCCTGCAATGAAAAAAAACAGTGATCAAACAAGCCCAAAGATCTCATCAGCAAATAAAATAAGTACATGCTTGCCTAGAAATGCAGATGCTTGCTTATGCTGAGGAGTTGAGTTTGATGAAACCATTAAGGGAAATGGATGGAATAATAGAAGTGCAGTTGCAAAGAAATATGAAGTGCAACAAGCAAGAGGCGCAGCATCTAACGATTTGAGAGCACGGACAGAAGCTTTTGAGAATATAGAAGCCACCTATATTGGTGGCAACAACAGTGGCCGTATCGGAGGATTCCTCAAGACTTTAAGAACCTCCAATAAAGGAGAAAACTGAGAAATGAAGTCAGGGAGACGGAAATCCGATTAGTGCTGCCCGTAGACTAATATAGAAGAGATGTGGAGCAACTGAGCTTTACTATAGCTCTGATAATCATCTTCAACAATTGAGCTACATCTACTTGAATCACTCTCGACATTGGTTAAGAGTTGTTCTTACAAGATCAATTGATGTTGAACATGCAAGATTAAAAAAAATTGGAAAATATAAAATAAAAAAGACGATCATTGTCATCATGTTTATAGTTTGAAGCCCGCATGAGAGCAAAGGAAGCTCAAGCAGAAGATAGAAAATGCATGGGTACCAAGTAACATGCAAAGGTAACCTTGCACACAACATTGAAGTGAATGGGCTCGCAAAAACTTTGGGATGATAGGGCATGGCCAAATCCCTAGATAGCACACTAACAATCGCCAAGAGCTACTCTAAAAATCATCACAATGCTATAAAAGTAAATGCGCACCGCACATACAAGCATGAGCTGAGATAAGGGGCATAAAGCCCACGACAGTGAAGGATTCTCAAG
>NW_018213570.1:0-1060 GCF_001263595.1 Phalaenopsis equestris | reverse complement strand
GTAGGGAAATTTGATACTTTCAGACATTGGTTTACCAGAGAAGCGAATCTACCATGCCGCGCTGAATGGTAATAGTCTCCCTCGTGCTTTACATCAGAAAGATGATTGAAAACTCATGCTCTCATGGTGGTTAGTCTATATTACTTGTTTTAGTGAAGATGAACAACTATGCATGTTCTGTTGTAAGTTCTTCCTCCATTATTTTATTTAGAAAGGCTTTCATGCCTTTTGAGTCTACATGAACCATGTTCATAAGTTCTATGGTCTGGAGTCCTGTACAGTTTGATGAATTGTAGAGAACATACATTGTTGTGTTGAACATGAGCCATAATCTGTCATTCTTTCTTACTAGACTATTATTCGTGTTCAGTATGAATATTGTATGTTTTCTTGGCAAACTAAAGCACGTGTTTGGTCTTCCTGCAGGTTTGTTTAATCAAAGCTAGTTCGGATTTGCGACCTGTAAATTCTCCCTTTTCTGATATTCTAATTTTAATACTTAGAAAATAGGAATGAATGCATTGGACTGGGTGTTTATTTCTTACCTGCATTTAAAATCTCAACGCTCGTGTAAAGTAGTTCTTTCGTTGAAGAATGTCACCATGGAGTATCTTAATCTTGACATGACACATGTGGGAAAAAGTTAAATAAGCTCAGGGATTTTTTGAGTTAATTTCTGATTTAAATACCATTGCTCGAGAATAGCGTTCAGATCTGATCAATATGATTTTATTAATCCTTTATTCTTTCAACATTATTAAAGTTTCAACAAGCGAAATGTGCGATATGTTGACTGGTAATGATATGTGATGCTTGGAAATAGATTAGGACGACGTGCGGTGTTTTTGAAAGGTTACGGTCTGATTGTTCTCTATGGTTTCATTCATTAGAAAATTTACATACCAGAATTTTTATGTATTTACACAACTAACATCTGAAATTTTATATTTACATTTATAACTCTTTATTGTCATAGGCTTATGCATGAAAATGTGTATTTCACTTTTAAATAAGTAATGATATTATTTTTGATGTTTTGTTGGAGATATGAATGCTATGA
>NW_018213569.1:0-1060 GCF_001263595.1 Phalaenopsis equestris | reverse complement strand
AAATGAAGATAACAAGTTACCTTCCTCGGTCGTTTCGGGTAGCAGAGGAGTGGAAGGAAGAGAAAATGGGAGTTTCCGGTCACTGTAAGCCCAATCCAGCCGCTGTGTTCCCAAGTAGCTCTTATTCTGACTGTATCATAAAGGATTCGGCGGACGAGGGCGATTGTTTCGAGGAGAATACTAGTGCTTTGGACAGAGGGTTTCGGGGAGAGGTGAAAGTTTTGGCGAGAGAAGACGAGGGCCGTGAGAGAAATTAGGGCAAGACCGAGAGGGAGGTAATATCAGACGGGATATTGGATTAGTTTCGACAGCCTATTAACGACTTTAATTATATATGTTATTAAAACTATTACGATGGACATTCTCATCTCTTAATAATAAAATGTGTTGATTAAAATTTCGTCAGATGGTGGGTTCGAAGATACCTGACAAACTATAGTTGTTGGTTAATATTTGTTTATAACCAACATGTTATTCCATCGGTTATAATTAAAAACACTCAGAAAAAAAAATATTGTTGATAAGCGACATCTTATGTTGTAGTTATGCTGTCACAACTAATCAATATAAAAAACCGTCGCCAAACCGTTAGTAATTAGAACAATATTTCTGACATGTAAAAAACAATCGATTTTGTCGTCGATTTTAGCACATTTCCCTGTAGTGAACCTACTAGTCTAATACATTATGATCATACATTGGTGTCATTGCTATGGGATATTACTATTTTATTTTGTAGAATTTATGTGCTTCTATGCTCACAATATATATTTTTTTTCAAAATTATTGGAGATTGAACAAATTGATTGATACATGTTTTTATGTTATTTAAGATATTAGTACCATTTCATATAAATTATATTTCTTTTTTCATTGACTTTCATATTTGGGGCATTTACATTCATACCACCCATTTTTGTGTCTGCATGTCTAACACAAACTTAAATTTTTACGCTCGTGCTACAAAGTGCAAAAGTGAAAATTGAAGTTCAGCTCTCAAACATATAAATACATAGAATTTGGTGATATGTATGGAAAACTTCTTTCATATATATATATA
>NW_018213568.1:0-1060 GCF_001263595.1 Phalaenopsis equestris | reverse complement strand
AAAAAAAAAAAAAGGAAAATTTATGTTCCACAAAATTTCTATGTATTTATATATCTAGCATTTAAAATTTGATATTTAATATTCAGAACACTTTAATGCCTTGATTTTCTGCATCGAACAGTATTTTTTTCTTAAGCAGTAATATTCTTAATCTGATATTCAAAATATGAGTGAAATGTATGAATGTACTGCATGACTGAGGTGTCAACGGCAACATGAAGGAATCATTGATGATAATCTCACTTATGTAATTGAATCATATCTATGGCTTGTCAGCTGATCACTGTCCTTTGAAGATTTTAGATGTCTGAAGTGAATGCTTAATATATTGGTCAAGTAACTAGCCGTTTAATTGAGTTCGTTGAGGACATGAAATTTGAAGTTAAAATGTTTTTCGTGAATTGTATTAATGATATTAAAGTTAATATTCTTAGTAATGTAATCAATAAGAATGCATGCATACTTTGAAGTTATATAGAAATTTAGGGATGCTTTCTAGATTATGATTTTGCTTGTTGTAAGAAAGATATTGATGTTTGACAAAGAAATGTTTAGGGCAACCATTGCATCAAATTTGATTTTAGGAAGAAGAAGAAGAATAAGTGACAAAATAAATAAGCAAAAAGTTGAGTATTTTGGAAACTTCAACATTTTGCAAGATAGAATGTTTAAGATTTTACAAAGTGTTGAGATAAAGAATGTTGTTGGGAGAAAAGATTTGATTTCGAGAAGAAAATTGATGTAAAATTACTCTGATCAACTTCCATACTCTTAAAATGGTTATGAACTTTTTGCGTTGATCCAATATTGCTTTATTTCCACGAATTAGCTGTATAAGATGTCGGGAATGTTGATGTTAGGATTGTTGCAACTGAGTGACTGCTAATAAATTTCTTGAAGTAATCTGCGAGACAAGAAGACCCAAAAAGGACACATTAACTTCTCAAATGCTAAGGCCAAAATTAGAAGGAATAAAAAAATAAGCAAAACCATATATTGACAACAACTCGAAACCAATAAGATGTGATGTCACATGATAATCATGATTGTTGTTGATTTT
>NW_018213567.1:0-1060 GCF_001263595.1 Phalaenopsis equestris | reverse complement strand
TACATATCTCACACCTAAACATTCATATTTACACATATGGTACTCAAATCCTTAACATCACATAAAAAATACCAGTATTACCACTTTATAGAAGTGAAATACACCTTGTCATGCATAAGTTTAAAGCACCAAAATACTATACATGTAAATATGGAAGTTTAAGTGTGAGATATGTATATTCACAAGAATTGTGTGCTACATATGTAAATTTCTCTTCAGTTTTCAATCAAAACCAACCATGTATGTTCTTGATTCTTTTCTTCATATACAGCGCGACAAGTGTCGACATCGAGGAACACCTGTACAAGCTTGCAAAGGAAATGGGTATAACGGTCATCACATCTTCTCAAGTACGCTCTAATTAGTAAATTAACCCATTCTTTTCAAATACTATAACTTGAACAGCAATTTTTGTTCTGATCTATTTTTTTGCTGTTTTTCCAGCGGCCCGCATTAATTCCATTCCATTCCATGGAACTGAGAATGATTGATGGTGAGGGTAAATGGCAGTTATGTTCCATCATCAGTGAACATTCTTGACTAAATACTATGATTTACACAATCCAAAAGTATTATACCCGATATTGATCAGCAGATAAGCAAATAATGACAAGGCAGCTTCTGCCATCAACTTTGGAATTTTATTCTGGCACCATTTTCAGGAATTATATTTAAATTTTTTTGGAATTTTTTGTGCTGGAAGAAGATCCGAGTCTTGGCATAAATATGGTGGCAATGGACTCGGCTGCAGATTCAGTTTTCAGGTGACTTTGTAAGAAAGCATCAGGACGCTAATGTTTAAATAACTCTGTATACACACTTAGGCATGGTGTATAGATTAGCTAGTTGATTTTTCTATGGTATTATTAGATTACAATCCATTTATATCTATAGAAGAAATAATTTAATTTCATTTATTTTTTCTCTTATATTATTCTAACTCATGTTGTATGGGAGGTTCCCCAACCATATCTATAATGCTATTGTATGTAGGAGGTATTTGCGGAAATTACTGCGGCATTGATCAATAGTTTAGTTCATCATTTGCTGGAAATTGTTC
>NW_018213566.1:0-1060 GCF_001263595.1 Phalaenopsis equestris | reverse complement strand
CAATAATAAGCCTTATAAAATTATATTATAAATTAGAGATAAGTTACGCCCAACTTGTAGATCTTAAACTTCGCATTATAAGCAAGCAAAATAATACGTTGGGTTATCTTGATTTAAGTTTTCGACGCAGCGCAAATTTTAATGTATATATTAAATTTATGACTCATAAGGACCCTTGAATTAATGACTTTTGATGTATATTGAGATCAAATTCCGGTTCTTGATCTAATTTTTGGACCAAATGAGTCAAAATTACATTAAATTGAGATGTTGGGTGGAGGCGTTACAATAATTTGGTCTAAAAAAGAACATTTGATCATTCATTACCCTTGTGGAAGACATTATAATCCTCTTGAATCACTGCAAGTATCAACTAGAATCTTCAATTAAGTTTAAGAATATTAAATGTTGAAGAGATTACTTGCAGGCATTTTGATGCATTGAAGTGAGCATTTATTCGTTGCAGTAACTATTTGATGTTGTGTGTCATCTATTGACGCCAATTATGTCCATAAAGTATGTCCACCCCTTAAAATATCATTTGAATCATTTGGATTCACAGTATAATCTCTAAAGAAGATTAAAGTATATGGGGCATCGCTCAAAGTTTATGTTATCTTTTCTTTTAAGCAAAGGATCGGTATATTACACTTAAGAGTATGTAGAATTTAACTTTTTAATAAAAGAATTATTATGTTTGACAATTTTGCAGCCCAATCACAAACAATATTTTGTTCAAAACCACAACGTAAGAATCTACATGTTCAGAGTATTTGTTGAGGCAGGTTTGATACAATATTTGAATTGTTGAAGACTAATAGAAATCCCAAAAGTGCTGGTAGAATCCGCTTCCTAGTATTTATTAAGGACATAGAGGTTGAACTTTCATAATAAAAAATTTGGCCCTAATCATTTCTTTATCAAGCAACCAAGGAAGCCGCAAGTTTGTAACCAACTTTATGTCTCCTTCACAAATTTCAGCATGAGAACATATTTATTTGAACACATGCAGATTTTTGCTTCTGAGATAATGTATATATTTGAGACAACAACAACAGCA
>NW_018213565.1:0-1060 GCF_001263595.1 Phalaenopsis equestris | reverse complement strand
ATCAATGGACTCATCTGCCCATGCAAGACTTTAATTTGTAAGCTCTAGGGACTATTCTTTGATAAACAATGAATGAGCCAATCCAATTTTGGTCTAGCTTGACAGTCGCCTACCCACACACTGTTGGGTCAACTTTCCTCATCATAAAATCCCAAGATAAAGGACTTATTTTGAATGTGTTAGCTATAGTAGAGAGCTATTCTCCTTAAAATTCTTCCAGCCTCAATTGACCCGCTTTTCTTCTGCAAGATCAAGTGCGAGTATTACACCTTCATCTTTCACCTCTTGCCACTCAACTAGTTTTTATTTATTAAACGACAATACTGATACAACTCTCTGGTTGATGTGATTATATTTGATCGACAACATTGCTTCCATTATGATTTTCAACTTAAATGGAGACCGCTCAATCATTGTTGTTGGTCATCCGGATTGATGGAAGTATCTTCGCCTTGTTTCCTTTGGCTCCTTCAACCATTTTCTTTAGTAGATTTAGAACTATTTTATTAGCGACTTTGGCTTGCCTATTAATTTAAGGATGATGTATAAACACAAAATTCAAGTTGATTCCCCGTAACTTTGGTAGAAATGCTTTACTCCTTGATCATCAAACAATGTCCTATTAATAGTGATAGTGATTAGGGGTAGCCTATAATGACAATCAGGTCTTTGTAGATGAAGTTTCAAATGAATTTTGTAGATATGTGAGTGAGTGCCTTAGCTTCAATCAATTTAGATAAATATTCCACCGCTGCTTGTAGGAATTTGCATTGGCTTTTAGATGAAGGAAAGGGTTCAAGAATGTTGAGATAAGCTGACAATCAGTCGTAGCTCATGTGCTTGTTGGTGTTGTGGTGTTGCATATATTTTACATTATTCACATATTTTAATGAATTCATTGACATCTTTCAAAAGTTTCAGTCAAAAGTAGCCTTTTCATTGTACTTTATGCACTAGTGTTTTTCCTCTTAAATGACTTTTTCATTCCCAATAGCCTGTTTCTCGAACCTTTTTCACTCATTTTTATTTGGCATCTTAAGTATAGTGGAGTAACCAACTC
>NW_018213564.1:0-1060 GCF_001263595.1 Phalaenopsis equestris | reverse complement strand
TGTGTTGAATTCTCGTATAATGCTAAGACAATAATCAATTACTCTACCGCCACAATTTTTTCAGCACGCATCAAATATAATGTCTTTGTCATACAGCAATAATAAAATTATTTTCGCGCAATAATACATTTAAAAATAATTTTAACCATACATTCATGAATCGTGGCAAAATTTCCGCTCTCTCTTCAAACTCGATAGTCACGACCTGGGTCACAAGCTCTCGCGAACGGTGCTAAATCGTGTCCGGACCACTAGGCTCTCCTTCATACACATTTTTAAAATACGTCCGGAGCACGAAGTCAAAGGTCAAACTAAATAACAGACGACACATTAATTTGACTTTTTCATACCTTTCCCTGTTCGGTCAACCCTCCGAACCATCCATATGCATACATATATACAAACAGGTACCTTCCGCTGGCTCCCCTCCCGCCCTGTAAAAATAAACACATGCCATCGGCGTCCGGCAGAAGCCTTCAAGGCCCCAGGCCTCACCCCCTCAAAATTTCAAAAGACTCATGGAAGGCCGGCAAATCCCCTTCGGTGATCGCCGGCGATGGCGGCTCTCGACAATCTCCGATGATAACCTACCTCCACTCCCCAAAGGTAATCCACGCGAAGCCGCAGGAGTTCATGAGCTTGGTGCAGCAGCTCACTGGAAAGCACGCCAGCGAGTTGCAGAGAGCTCCGGGGAGCGGCGGAGGATCCGGGTTGGATTTGGAGAAGGAGATGGAGGAAAAGAGGGAATTCGTTGAAGAAGATCCTCTGCTGCTTACTTTAGGACAGAGCCCCTCTGCTTCGGCTTGGATTTCGGCTTCTTCATCGATGGTGTCGCCGGGCTTGTTCTTATCTTCTCCCAATTTGAATTCTTGTTTGCAGGAGTTTGGTTCTTCGTTTTAATTTGAGTTTTTGTTGGGTTATGATGCCATAGATAGTAAAATATGAAGCTTTTATAAATTATATTTAGAAGTTGGGATTAATGGAGGTCAGGGTTACAGCAACTGATTGTAGAAAAATAAATTTTTTACAGGCTGCGGAAGTTTCGCAATCTTTCACTGCT
>NW_018213563.1:0-1060 GCF_001263595.1 Phalaenopsis equestris | reverse complement strand
AATATTAGTCATAAATATATAAGTTTAATAAAATCAAAAAAGGAATATTTAGAAATAATTTGGATTTTTAGGCTTTTTTTTTTTTTTTGTTAACTGAGCTTTGCTCATAAGCTAATGTAACAAGTCGAGACATCGTCGAGCATAGTTTATTAGCTCATCAACCTTCGTTTGCAAGTCACTTATCGAACTAGTAGATTTGGACAGTTACACACTTATCATTCCACATCAAACTTATTCTATTTTTTTCTAATTTCAACATGATTTGGCCATACCATAATCGGAAACAATGGTTATGCCATAGTTGAAAATGCAGTCGTATAAGCTCCAGCAGTTTCACTGATGAAGAATTTTTATAACAAATAATAATATTAATAAAGCAATAAAAAAAATCATAATATCGAATTTAAACATTATTTGATGGCACTATTTTAAGATAATGAATGTGAAAACACGGAAGGAAAAACAGACTCCAACAGTCAAATAATATAAATAATTGCACAAGAACACGTGATGCACAGAAAACCATTCCTACTCTTAGTGATTTTTTGCTGCATCGGTATAAGAGAAAACTATTACAGAAATGTGGGACTAAATTTGACTTAAATACTTACGGATCAAGAAGCAGGATCCATATACAAGTAACTAAAACCAAAGAAGAGGGCCACAAACAACCTCTGGCAGAGAAATCCTGTGTTGTTAAACCCAACATAAGAAGGGAAGAGTAGGATGAAACTTTGGGAAAAAAAAAGAATACAAGTAAAAAAAGTAGTCAGCAAATATGACAATAATGCTTGAAAACAAGTAGAAGAGTAATTTAGAGCTTTCTGAAGGTTGAATCTATGCTTGATAATTTTTTTCAAGTTCGATGTTTACATGATGCACAAAACTCGTAATTAGATTGCTATGTTTTGTTTTCACCTGCAAAGGTTAGGTGGGAAACTGTTAAATGACCTCGATATGGCTAGCAAAGAATTAATCTGAAGAACATTAATTTTAGCAAAATTTTCTGAATCCAAACTGTATTCAATATAAAATTTTACAACAACAACAACAACAACAA
>NW_018213562.1:0-1060 GCF_001263595.1 Phalaenopsis equestris | reverse complement strand
AGGAAAGCTTTGTCTGACAAATTCATGGCACTATATTAGCCAGGAACAAGGAACTTAGTATCACCATCATCTCACTAAAACATCCAAAACAATAAATGGACACTCAAGGTGAAGTATAATTCTAGTGGTATCATTGCTCATCACAATAAATAAACAAGAATATGGCCTTGACTACACTAACACATTTAGTTTTGTGGCTAAGACACCTACCATCAACATCTTACTAATCATTGGCATGTATCATCATTGAAAAATATAACAATTAAATGTTGCAAATGACTTTCTACATGGGGCCACTAAATGAGAAGGTCTACAAGGCACAGCAACAAGGATTGCAAGATTCATGATATCCAAAACATATTTGTTTCTTGAAAATGCTATTTATTTTTTAAAACAAGCCCCTGAGTAATAGTTTGCCACATTAACTAGATATCTACAAACACTCAATTTTTGCGCTTGCGAGGTTGACCCATCTTTGCACTTCTACAAACATTATAATAAATTCATCGACATTATGATTTATGTGTATAATATACTTATAATAAAAAATAATGATACAATAGTTTCAGACTTCATGAACACCCTACAACAAAACTTTCAAATGCACCATTTCCTAGTTTTTGGGAATTCATGCTAATCATATTGGTAGCAACATCCACTATCTCATGCTAGTTACCTTACAAATCCTCTTTAAAGAGAAGGAATGCTTGCCTGCAAACCTTTAGAAACTTCTTTTCCACAAAAAAAATTTGCTAAGAGAGGATCAACGACAATCATACATTGGTCCTTCTCTTATTTCCATTTGGTCAGAGCATTACAATCTTTAACAACTACACGACATGCCATATCCTTTGTTGTCAACAGACTTTGTTAGCATCTGCATTAGCCCCTCACATTAATTATCGACATCTTAAATAGTTATTCAAATATCTTCATGGAACCATGCATCATGGTATTCTTATTTCACGAACAAACATGCAACTCCTACTCAGACTCTGGCAGGGACTTCATGTTACTATGCATTTCTCGATTCTAGCATCATACACTGGCATGCAAGAAA
>NW_018213561.1:0-1060 GCF_001263595.1 Phalaenopsis equestris | reverse complement strand
GTCGGTTAGATGAACTTTGGATTCCTATGCATTATTATGTTGGAGCATTTACATACATACCGCCCCATTCCTATGTATTTACATATTTAACAGCTAAAGTTTGCTTTTTTTTTACATTTATAACACTCAAATCTTTTATATCACAGCAAAAAATCCGCTATTTTAACTTTAAAAAAAAAAATGAAATACAACTTTTCCTGCATAGGTAAGATGGCATATCTGTACAAATTGAAGGCGTCGGATATGTAAATACATAAGACTTGAGTGGTACGAATGTAAATCTTCCTCTTCTAGTTTTTGTTCAAGGAAGTGACCTTATACAAGAAGAAACTTGCAAATTTCAAATGAATGGGGAGTGTACGAGGGATTTATATCAGTCTTAACTTTGAAATTCTATTGACATACACAAGAAAGTAGATAATGAAGAGAACTTGAATTTGGTGGTGCCATGGATGTAACTTAATTTACATAGTAAAAACTTGAATACCAAAGTTTGTCCCCCATTTATTTGGCTTACTCTAATTTGGAAACTATAACCTTTTCATTACCAAATATTTCTAAATTATTACTAGATTTATGATCTGTCTCATAAGATTCTACTCCATGTGAAATAATTCCTTTTCTTTGAGGCATTAGAATTCATTTTTGCTACTTCAAACAGGGCTATGAATTTGCATTAAGATTTAAAATTACTCGAAAATGAAATCATTTTTTGGCTCGGAGATAAGACCCGCCAGATCTGAGTTTACAAGATTTCAATGAAATGATGACCCTGTTTTAAGTTAGGAACTAATTCAAGATTGAACATACCCCAAGAAGCCCATGCTAAGTCTATAAATAGAATCCTTGTTCAGCTCATTTGGGGGCTTAAGTTCTCCTCAAGTCTAGAGTTTTGGAGAAGTTTAGGATCTCGTCTTACAATTCGAGCATCGTTCTGGTTGTTGCTTAGTATTCGTGTTGTCAATTCTGTTTTCTGGTGCTACTTGAGCTGACATTCATGCTTTCACCCGCTACTTGAGCTACTTGAGCCATTATTCGTGCCGTCGCCTACTTCTAGAGC
>NW_018213560.1:0-1060 GCF_001263595.1 Phalaenopsis equestris | reverse complement strand
AGTATTTTAAAGCTAGGGTTCAACCATTAAAAGTGAAATTATGTTTAGAGAAAATTTTAACGGGTAAGAAGTTATAATAAGAATTTTGAACCGTATTCTAATGTGGTCCGAGCATTTACTAATTTTTCATTTCTTTTTTCCTCATCAAATGTACATATTATCTCTCTTAGATCAATGTCATATAACTTCAATCTAAATATTATATATTAAAGAAATTAAGAGAGATTATAAGCGAGTTTGAATATTGTTCAAACCTTATTCGAACTAGTACTATGGTTCACACCTTATTTGTTTTCAAACTTATTGTTCTTCTTTCAAATTTTGCACGTTATAATTGATGAATATTAGCACCAGATTAGACCATTACTACTTTCCAACTAACATAAGAAAAAAGAAAGAGCATTTACCAAGATTTTATCATAATTGTAATATTATCGATGTTTGTATTTGATGCAAAAGCCTAGACTTTAAATTGTTACTAATCTATTAAATAACTATTTAATAAAATGTTAAACATTAATTCTCTTTAATATAAGTCTTTTGGTATTATAATTATTTGTTCTTAATCGTGATGGTTCTAGTATATGCTACTGTGTTTGTATTGTGATGAGAAATTTAAAGTGCACTTTATTATAGATTGAATGTCCACAATATTACAAAGTAATTGATGATATATATTATAACATTACATAAAGTTGGTAATTATACATCAAAATTTAACATCTCCAGACAAAATAAATTCAATGTATAAATATGTAGCATAATAGATCACATTGCTATAAAATTTTGATAAACAGTTTCACGCAGATATGTGCATATCTTTTAGTTTGATAATGATGAATGTTTTATATGTAATTCTTAATACACCTACCAAGCTTATAAGATATTAAAATCTAGTTCTCTAGAGTAATAGCATTTTGCAACCATGAGCTTTGAATAGTTGGCATAGAAATTATCATCAAATGCTCAAAATATTATATTGTAGTACCAATCTTGTGTAAGTTTTTTGTGATGGTTTGCTTATGTAAGAAAATTGCATTAGATTGATAATATTGAAGAA
>NW_018213559.1:0-1060 GCF_001263595.1 Phalaenopsis equestris | reverse complement strand
AATTTTTTTTAAATAATTAGAGAACTTGAACTATCAAAAAAGAATCGATGTAAGGGTAAGGACCATCACACTAGAGGGGAAAAAGTTCGCCCTACTTCCCACCTCACAATGCATCAACATCAAGTCGGACGACTTACTCACCTCATCAAGTTCCTCTACCTCGTGTTTCTTATCGACCAGCTATTCGAGCTATTTGAGTTTTTCTCTCTCTGTTCGGCTTTCTCTCTCTAGCCTCTTCGATATTACAGACCGACCCTCATCCTCCGGTTTCTTTTTGACCATGGGTTGGATACCCTCCGATTATCTTTTCTCCCCTGCATCCTTAGAGGGGCAGAATTTGCCAGTCAAAATTTTGAAGGCCTTCATCATGAACACCTCATATTTTGCCTCAATAGAAAACATCTACTCTGCACAATCGTCTCTTTTATTAACAACCGATTGAAGGGTTGAAAACTGAGAAAACCTGATGAAGAAGTGCAGATCACTCCATAGTTTATAGGGATTGTAGGAACGAAAATCTAGAAAATTTAAGTATTAAAAGTAATTATTACAAATTAAATAAGTCAATTTTTGCATATAATTCTATTATTATTATTATCGTAACTATTGCTTTCAAGAAGATAACTCAGAAATTAAATATGTCCATAAAAATATGCCGACAAGAATCTCGAGGAAATCCAATAGGTATCGTTTATGAACACGATAGGACAGTGTAACAGAATAGTCACAATAAAAAAACACTGAGACATATTTCCTTCGGTCAAAACTCTGAGTCGACTGTATGGAAGCACAACTGAGCAAAGAAATAGAAGAAACCCAATCCGAGGGTAGATTCTTGAACTTGCCATAAAGTGACGCAAGTGCCCCAATGACACACCTTTCTGAACCTCTAACAAGGCCTTCTGTGAGAGTTGCTCATCAAATAATGGTGATACACTCTGCCTAACGACTCAAGTTCGCCCTGACTACCTTTCTGCAAACTGAGCGTCTACCGGCGAACCAAAAGCTATCAACTAACCGAACAACAAGATTACAGAGTCATCAGGTGCTCTTCTTCAAG
>NW_018213558.1:0-1060 GCF_001263595.1 Phalaenopsis equestris | reverse complement strand
CATACCATCCAATTCTTATATATTATCAATAAATGTAATGCTTATCATATCAAGGATTTTAATTAAAAGCTTTAGATGAATCTTTCAAAAGATACTTATTTCTTGATGGTCAATAAACTTCCAAGCATGCACTTTTAAGAGCAAGCTTACATTTTGTCTTTTCAAAAAAAAAATGATTTAATATAGATAATTGAGGAGGGTGTGTGTCATAATATGTCAATATATCATCCAAATGAATAACAAAGTATTAAAAAAACCATCTTTTGCCATTTTAAGAAGAGGCCCTTTAAAGAGAGGAAATAATACATGAAAATATTGTATGTGTGAATTAGTGATATCGTGATGAATATCATCACAATACTGACCACAATACTGAAGAGCAATATTTGGCAAGCTACTTCTAAACCCGCCTTGAATTTTTGCATGAAATGAAAGGAAGATTTACACGCATACCGCTCAATTCTTTTGTATTTGCATGTCCAACATATTTAACCTCAACTTTAACATGTCACCTTATCTATACACGACAACGTGAAATTTTAAAAGTATGATTTTTTAAAAACTTTATATTTAAAATAGATTAGTTTAAAATTTTTTTAGTTAAGTAGGCAAAATCGCCACGCCACGTGGTGATTTGTTGTCCACATGCAACAGAATCGTTGTCCTATCTAGCGATTCCTCTATAAGTAAAAAATAATAATCAATCGCGTTGTGCTCTAATCGCGAATCATCTCCTTTGTGAAACCCCTCTTCGCAAAAGCTCATCTTTCTAAATGTGAAACATCTTCTCCCCAACAGCGCTACCTTTCCGCCGGCGAGACCATCCCAGTGTTAGATCTCTGTCCATCTTTTTCACTAGGAGAATTTATTTTTCTTGTTTCTTTCAAATTGTTTGATAGATTTTGTTTGTAATGATACAATTTACCCAAAATTGCATTTTCATACTTGTTGTTTAGCATTTGTGTGGTGAGTATTGGAGCAAAGCAATGATTTGCATATCTTATATACTTTTGTAAACTGAGGAAGTTTGATCACTTCATAAACCTAATGATTTTTTTTT
>NW_018213557.1:0-1060 GCF_001263595.1 Phalaenopsis equestris | reverse complement strand
AAGGCTAGCTAGCCCATCTTAATGAGGCGAGTTCATATAAAGTTAGCAAGTAGATTAATTTATTACGTAGAAGTTACCAAAAAATATGATGATTTCTTGAGCAAGTTTAAATTATCAGAGTTACTCCAAATATTATGCCTTGATAGTTGACACAGCCACCAAGGCTATGTGCCAAAAGGTGCTACCTAGAACTTCACAAACTCTAGTGAAGTCAATAAGAAACATAACGTGGGTTCATTTCTTACTTAGAAATCATTTATTATATTCTATATAATTAAGGTACTACATGCTAATTAAACTTGTTTTATAATTAATATAAACTTTTATGTAAAAGCTTTTAAGGGACTTTTCCGATAGGCTCAAAATCTCGACGAAGGCGCTTTGGTTTCAAGAAGTTTGTCTCGAGGATAACTCTCTGGTTTCAAGATTCTCTTGCTAGGCTTCATAGTTTGTGGGAGGTTCTCGTCATGGCTTCTTCACCTAATCACCTATCTTATCAGGAGATTCTTGCAAGATCAAAATTTGGTGACTAATGATGCAACTAATTATCTTTTTCTCTTTCAGTTCAAAGATCAAATGGTAGATGGCTCGTCTGCTTGGCTCTTAATGAAAGCGGCTCGAAAGAACGGTGAAAGTATTATTTTTTATCAAGAAGAAGGAAAAAAAGTCTTAGTGGAACCTTTAAAGTCCACTTTAGTGGGGAAATTCACTTTTGCGCATCCTAGAATGGAAGTTATCCTTATGTTTTTTGTGAAATTGAAGCTTCAAGGTCACTGGAATGTGGGGCTTATTGATAGGAGACATCTTATGATCAGGTTGGAGAAGAAAATTGATTATACTTCTTTATTTTAAAGGAATGTTTTGTTAATTGAGAAGGTTAATATGAAGATTTTAAAGTAGATGACGACATTTAAACTTAAAGAAAAACCATTGATTGTTCATATATGGTTTTGTTTTTTAGGTTTGAAGTTATATTTGTTTAATATGGAAGTTCTTTATTCTTTAGGTGCCATTTATGGAACACCAATAAAGATAAATCATGCTGCGTTTAATTGCACTA
>NW_018213556.1:0-1060 GCF_001263595.1 Phalaenopsis equestris | reverse complement strand
TGTCCTGAAGCAATAATCGCTCATGTCTATATGTATGCATGTATGCTATGCCAGTGCCTATTTTATAGATTCAATTTTTTTTTTTAACATATATTGTTCAATTGTTTTCTTTTCAATCTTTACAGTCTAAGGAAGTTGGGGGAATAGCTGTAGCAGCTGTGCTCTTCTGCAACATCATTGCTGCTGGGTAACCAAACTATTCTTGATCTAATCAATTAATATAACTTAGATGAAATCATCTCTCTAAAACTCATGATTTATTTATTTATTTATTTTTTTTTGGTGGGTGCCAAAATAGAAAAATCACAGGAGCTTCGATGAACCCAGCAAGGAGCTTAGCTCCAGCCATCATTGCCAACAATTTCAACAAAATTTGGATTTATTTGATATCACCTGTGATTGGGACAATGACTGGATCAACAATATATAACTTCTTAAGTATTTCCAAAAGTATTGAAGACAAGAAGATGCTGATGGGGGCAATTCCAGATGCAGATAACAACGTCGCTGCCATGGAGACTTTTCCCCATTCAGGTATAGAATTAATTTACCTCACATTTTCATTATTTTAAGACATATTATATAAGAAATAGGATTACAAATTTTCCTTGTAACTTGTAGGAAACTCTGAGGACATTCCGTAATTTCCTTGGGATCTCTCTGCATCCGAGCACAAGATTGAAGATTATATTTGCTTGTCATTAGAGATGATGATGTTCACACATTTTTTACAAGAGGATTCTTTGGTTCATTAAGTTGTATTTTAGTAGATTCAATGTAATGATGATTTATAAAGACAAAGAGAAGGTAGGGTCAAGATGTCCATAGCTTATATGATTATCTGAATGAAATCATTGATTTTGATGTTTACAAACCCCACACACACACACGTTTGTGAAGGCTTTGAGTGAAAACTTTGGATGGAGTTTAAAATTTGAGTGATTAAAATAATTTATCTAATAATTTGGGAGGTTGTTATGTAAAATCTAATTTTTAAAAATGGCTTAAAATCATTGCATCATGTATCAAATAGCTTCTAGATATTCAAAATATATGATTA
>NW_018213555.1:0-1060 GCF_001263595.1 Phalaenopsis equestris | reverse complement strand
GAAGATGTGATGGGATATGTAGATTTGGTTGTGGGGTCGATGCAGCGATAACCTTTTGATTGGGTGCATAGCCGATGAAGACGCATGTTGTGGATAGGGGTGCTAGTTTATGTTGGGCATCTAGCTGAAGCCAATGATAGCAGAGGCACCCAAATATTTTGAGGTGATTGTAGGATGGGGAGCGATGGTGTAGTAGCTCACAGGGAGATTTGGAGTTGGCGGTTATGGATGTTAGGTAGTGACTAGGTATGATGTGTTGAGTAGATTATCGGCCTAGAATTGGGAGGGTAGCTAAGCGGTGGCCATAAGTGTGTAAACGGTTTCAATGAGATGGCGATGCTTGCGCTCGGTGACACTTTTCTATTCGGTCGTGTATGGGCGGGAGGATTGATGTAGAATGTCATGTTTATTAGTAATGTTGTGAAAAGTGTGGTTGATGTATTTTCCAGTGCCATCTATACAGAGAGATTTGATTTTGTATAAGTGTTGATTTTCAACCGTAGATTTGAAGTGGAGAAATTTTAGTGTTATTTCATTTTTATTGCGGAAAAGATAAATCCAAGTATAGCTAGTGTAGTCGCCAATGAAAACCAAATATTATTTATAAGCTTGTTATGATAGAGTGGGTGAAGGACCTCATACATCTGAGTGAATTAATTCTAAAGGAGAAGAGGTTTTAAAAGCATAAGTAGAAAAGTAGAGCGATGGATCTTAGCTATTTTGCAGGAAATACATTATAACCGAGCAGAATTACATAAAAAGGAAATCTATATGCTATGACAAATCGCTTTTTAGGTGGTGGATGACCAAGCTGTTGATTGTGTTGGATGGAGATGAGAGCTAGATTTGTGGTTGGCCTCTTGGAGGTCAGAGGATGTACTAGGTAGAGGCCATGAACGCAAGAGCCTTTAAGAAGTATGCAGTTTTTCTTTAGATTGGTGATGTAATAGCCTTCAAAGGTAAAAGTGATAGAGCAAAAGTTAGTTTGGTTTAATTTATGAATTGATATAAAATTGTAAGCTAAATTAGGAATGTGGTGAAGATTTAGAAGATGGAGCTT
>NW_018213554.1:0-1060 GCF_001263595.1 Phalaenopsis equestris | reverse complement strand
GAAATTTTTCCCTATGTTATTGTTATCAATCAGACATGTGTTACTCCTTATGCCTATGTCTAGGTTAAAAGATGCATAGAATCCATGAATTTGAAGTTTCTTTAATACCCATGACATTTTACATAACTATTCTGATCCTCTCGAATGATTACATAATTTCACTTGAATATGTCCATTCTCTCGGAATTCAGTGGTTAACCATTCATTTTCACAATGCAGCGGCTAGAAGTTGTAGCTTCATAAAATATTTTAACATCATAGTTGGTCAAACTAATAGTAAATTAAGTTCTTGGGTTAATAAATAACATATGCCATGAAAATATTATAAAAAAGTTATGAGAAAAACTTCCTCAGAAAACCACGTTGAAAAAGTATTACACCTACATCACAGGGATACGAAAAAGAGTTTAACAATGCATAGCCGAAAAAACCACAGACATAAAATCCATGCAGATTTTCATTACAAGAGATAAACGAAAGAAAAACATACAACAAAGGCTTGTTCTCTCCACAAAAGTAGTACCTCTCCCTCTCATACAACAAATCTCTCAAAAACTCATAAGAACTCAAAGGGAAAAACCACCCCTTGTCGTTTCAATCCAAAGGAAGGAGAAAACATTAAGGGATGTACCCTCTCGAATCAACATCCCGCCTTTCTTCTAGATTCAAGACACCCAAGATACCCTAAAATCGGCCTTATGAGCAAATTTATAGGCAGAGCTCAACAAAGGCAACAAAACTCTTGCCAAAATAGCTTCGGTGGGCGGGTGTAGGTGCGCTTTGAATTCAGCGCAGGTGTGTTGGTCCTGTGCAGGTGCACCGTGTATTGTAGAGAGAAGGGCACAGGTGCACTAGACTGGCATTTTACGGCGGGCGCGGGCACACCGTGCACGCCCCTATGCGTCTTTGTTAAAGCAGGCATGTTTGATGTATGGTGTTGGTGCTCTGGTTTCAAAACCCCCTTTTGTGTTGTTTCGCACTTTTTTTCACTCAAATTTCACATCTATCTATCTTCTGCACAACTAAGACAAAAATACCCTACTCAAGCATAATATTAGTA
>NW_018213553.1:0-1059 GCF_001263595.1 Phalaenopsis equestris | reverse complement strand
ATTTAAATTTATCCCTTTAAACACATTCACCCAATATCTATAAAGGTCTCTTGGATGACACAATCCATGGTTGCTGACAAGAATCTTTCAGTCAGGTTGGGTCGACTACATCCTCTAACTAAATAGATTAGGGATTACAGTGACTCAGGACAACGTAATCGTAGGATCTTGATTGGGTTTGTCATCATTTTTCTCACCATCTATTTTAAACTTTAAGTGATAGATTTTATAATTTAAATTATATTTCTGTAGCTACTATATGTTAAATATTTTACTGTAAATGACTAGCTTTAATCTAAAGTGCTCTCTTGTTATGAGCATGGGTGGTTAACCATAGAGGTTTGTGTCTGTGGGAAACCTCGAATCCCAGATCAAAAAGTCGTTGCAAAATGAGGGTGAAACTCAGGGTAGTGTCTTATCTACTATTTCATATGCCTTCTGAAAATTTGACCTTCATTGCTCTTTCAACACAAACACAAAAACAAAGAGTCTGGAGTGTCAGAATTTCGCAGTCTACAATTGCATGCATACAAAAACTTTGAAAAGATAATGAGTTATGTTGAGGCAATTTTATTGTGCAACGTCTCTAACTTGATTATTAAATTATTGAAATGTTTGAAAAATAAAGATTAATTCCCAAAATAGTTCCCTGACTATTTATATATGGTCAATTTTGCCCTAAAGTATCACATTACTCTAATTTAGTTAATTGATTCTAAAAAATTGATACAAAATGGCCCTTATGTGGAAATTGTGATAAAAAACAGATCCCTCTACACTCTCTCGGCTATATAATTTTGATCCAAATTTAGTCTTTGACAAGTTATTTATTTCACAATAATTTATATAGTCAATGAATTAAATTGGAAAATTGTGATACTCTGCGAGTAAATGTCAACATGCAAATAATTTGGTACTATTTTGGAGTTTAACTTGGAAAATGATCTGAATAAACTTAAGATGACATACACGAAGTGGGAAAAATTATCTAGTGTTTTAGAAAATAGGTTTCCGAAGACTTTCTCAAGGAAGTTTTTTTGCTCTCAAGTGATTATTTTT
>NW_018213552.1:0-1059 GCF_001263595.1 Phalaenopsis equestris | reverse complement strand
TCATCATCATCATCATCATTAGTTTAAATTAATATAACCATAATCATAATTATGATGTTAATGAAAATCAGCCTTAATCACCAGTCCATGCGGAGAAGAGAATAACTATGCCAAGGTATACGAAGTCCAGAGAGTACTGCAGATTTAAATATAATCATGATATAAGCATTGAGATAATGAGAAAAGGAGTTGTTTTGAATGAAAGGCGTACTAGGGCGACGCGATGGGAAACGGAAGTGGGGAAGAGATAGGCGATGCCGATGATGTTGATGAGTTTGCCGAAGAAGATGAAGAAGACGGGCACGGAGGCGCCATGAACGCAGGCTCCTAAGCTTCCGAGAGTCATGAGAAGGCAATCCAAAGGGTCGGCGAAGCTGAAGAGCTTACTGAAAGGAACTCTCTTCTTCTTCTTCTTCTTCTTCTTGTTATTGTTGTTATCTTCTTCATCTTTGTTGAGATTAATGCTCTGTTTTTCTTCTTCTTCTTCTTCTGATCTGCCGGGAGTGGATTTCTTGCGAAAGCTCATTTTTTTTTTTTATTTTGGATTTTTTTTTTGTGTGTGTGGGGAGAGAGATGAGTTATAAGGATGGAGAGAGGGGAGGACTTAACTTCATACAACTAAACCACCGGCTGCAGTGGATGGGTCATGAGGAATATTTAATGGCAATTAATAAAATGCTTATTCGAGTCTGCAATGTCGCAGCTCTATTTCTCGTTTAGGATGCAATGCTAAATATTGTTTTATTTTTTATTTTACTAAATATACCTATATAACTATATGTATGTGAGGAATGAAAATTAAATAAGTTTTAAATTTTGATTAAAGTTTTGGAAGATTTAAAATACATGGCGCTTAATTCCTATGTTTTTGACTGATTTAATAATTAAATTTTTATTTTTATAAAACTTGTAGCAGTGAAATTTTTGTGGTTATATGGAGAAGTTTAGATGATATAAATGAGTACATTAAAAGGGTGTCAGTTCTAATCTTACATGAATCTAGTGGCCCAGAAGAAGGAAGTATGATGAAAGGAGACTACTTGCAAGGAAGTCGTAAGG
>NW_018213551.1:0-1059 GCF_001263595.1 Phalaenopsis equestris | reverse complement strand
TTGGAGATCTAATTTCAAGTATAACAAAATACATATTTTTCATGCATTGTTCTAAAAGAACATCATATGCTACACATCACACATCAAAGGTGCGTGAAAATAAAAAAATACAAGCATGCAAGAAACGAACTCAATCACATTTGATGGAAAAATAAAATTTTCTAAGCAATCTCACTGAATCTAGGCTAAACTAGGTAGAGGTGTACTAACATTTTGTTGTGCGAGGCAATAAAATGTCCACCTACATTTGAATGGCTTAACATGAAGGATTTTTTATGAAGAGAAAATTTTTATAACCTAGGAATTGATGGTCCAAAGAATTTTCCTTACCCTCTATATTTTATAGGTTTGAATGTTCATCCAAATGAAGCTACCACGATAAATAATGAGATTAATGAAATCTAATTTTTGAAATGGGTCAAGGGCTAGGGTCTTTTGGATAAAAAGCTTAATGAACCGTAGGCAAAGCAAGGAAAGGTCTCCTAACCTATGGGGGCTTCTATAACATCAACATAAGCTAATCTCTCTAACACAAAACCTAGAATTTTTCTAAGAGAAAAGGAAAATCAGGGATTTAGAGAAGTTTCACCTTCATGACGTTTGGTGGTGTGCTATCTTTGCTTGTCTGAGCTCCTCCTTTGTTAGGATGAAATGAAGCCCTCTTACTTCAAAGAAACTCCTCAGAAAACTCTCTCATAGTAACATCAAGAGAAGATGAAGTGGAAGAAGAAGAGGAGGAATAAATCGGTGAAATCAAGAGAAGAAAAATTAGGGAAGAAATTTTTCGCCTCAATGATTTTCCAATGGAACTATCTAAGGAACTCCTCTCAAGCTCTCAAAGCACCCCACTCCAAAAATTTCACACTACCTACATTCTTCTCATCCTCTGCTAGTTTTAAATGGTTGAACACATCAAAAGGGTATGGAGGTAAAAGTCTTTTCCCAAGTCCACCCTCCATGTGTCATGATCACCCCTCAAAGTGTCATGACCATGTCATGCAATAGGCCATAAATCTAGGTGGGTGGCTAAAGCACTTTTATTGCCACCATTAATGTGTT
>NW_018213550.1:0-1059 GCF_001263595.1 Phalaenopsis equestris | reverse complement strand
GACTCATACACATAAAATTAAGCTCAAGCTTGAGTTCGAACTCAATTAATTAATCAAACTCAAACCCAAACTCAAACCCAAACTCGGACTGATTTACACTCATAATCTTAAAGCTTAAACAGACAGAGGAAAGGGACAAGAAAGTTCAACTGGACCGGCAAGTTTTGAGAAAACAGATAAGGTAGCTAGGTTGCTCTTCAATTGGGGCTGGGACCCAATGCTCCCGTAGGCAAGCCTAACCCCGCGGCTGAGATCCATGTGCTCGGTCCCCTGTCCATTGTGACAGGCAGAAGCCAGCTCGCCAGCCAAGAGTTAACTCGCGCACGCAAATTAGAATTTTTAATAGAAATTACTCTTTTTACTTAGAATTTTTCAGAGGAACATTAAACGATATATATTTATAGTGGTGTGTACGACCTTAATGTTGTACTTATTGTTATGAAAAGAGAATTCGGTGATCTTATTCAATGAATAGTGATATCTATTTATAGGCGTGCGGAAGGACAACGAATGGAAAGTGGAGGAGGATTTAAATCTAATCAAGAGACAATGAACGCATTCTTTAAATGATACACTGTACTTTATATATATAAGGATTGCGTAGGAAGATTCATATGCATGCTACTCAATTACTACCTATTTGCATATCTAACACCTAGACTTCAATTTTTTCTTACGTACATGACAGTTGCCATCCTGCATGTGCATGAAACGGTGCATCACTTTTTTAAAAAAAGTTAAAATAGAGCTGTTTTTGTATGTGATATGAAAGATTTGAGTGATGTAAATGTAAAAGACAAAATTATAGGTGTTGGATAAATAAATACATAGCCAAAAATAATATCAGTGTTTATAATAATCATAACAATACCACTCCGTCAATTGAGTCTTACATTTTATTTACTTCAACGACTCGTAGAAGCTGAAAAAATAGAAGTGAATCTAGAGCTTTGTTGAAAAGATCCATTACTTGTATTGATTGGAAACGTGAGCATTGATTTTTCTTAAGAAAGTATGATATTCTTCGTAAAATGATAATCAACTTCAATGTATTTAGTC
>NW_018213549.1:0-1059 GCF_001263595.1 Phalaenopsis equestris | reverse complement strand
TTAGATATGTAAATACATAAAAATTGAATCGTATGCTTCTAAATCTTTCTTAATAATATTAATACTAAAGTCAGTATACGAAGATTTCAAAACATGAAGACTCGGACGTCTAAAATATTGTAGGTGACATGTGAAAAAAACAAAGAAGATAAGCTCTCAATTATAAGTTCTACAAAGTCAAATTTATCTTTTTATCCTAAAAACTCCAAAAAAATATTTACATCTAAATTGACACGAAAAATATATATTCTATGTATATTTTATTTGCTTTTACACAAGAAGAATTTTGGCTCTCGCAAATGAATCGCTTTATTTAGGAGAAAAATTTGCGTACATAAAACATACGCAGAGCTGCGTATGTTGGAGGTTATTCAGATGGTATTTGGGGGCTATAGATAAGTTACAAAAATATTACAGAGGGTGTAACCTACATATAACCCCCAAATACCCTCTGAATAACCTCCGAAGTACGCAGCACTACGTATGTCTTACGTAAGCAAATTTACCTCTTTACTTAAAATGTCGAGTGATTTTTTAGAGAACGTGATTTCAATAATTGATTATTCATCTTAAATTGAGGGGATGATACAAACCCGCCAAAACATAAACACTACTAAAACTCTATTTTTTCGGGAGACTTTTTTATTTGTATGGCTTATTTTTAACTGCTAAATATTACTTTTAATTTCATTAATAATTAATTAGAAAAATTGTTACAGTTAGTAATGGTATCAATGTTATCTCTCGTCCATGTGCATGTTCTATGTTTTTTTCAGAAACAATGCATTATGTGTCGGCGGTATCTATCCATGCATCATAAACTATTATTATATGGCAGAATATCGTGCATCATAAAATGTAATAAACGAGCCCAAATATTCTATGCATTCCAATAATTGGGCATGTGCATGCTAAGCAATGGAATATTGGAAAAAACTGGATGAATGCTGATGATCTGGATGATCAACATTTTACAATACAAATGATTCAAAATTATTTGAGGGTGACATCAGAGTGTCATAAATAAATGTGATACGAACTAAAGAAAGGAAAAAAAAA
>NW_018213548.1:0-1059 GCF_001263595.1 Phalaenopsis equestris | reverse complement strand
GCTTCTATGTATCAGGTAGTGAATAATAAAATAGTAACTGACAAATTTCAAGCCCCGATGATAAATGAGCCACTAGACGAGTTGTTTGTGGCTATGGTTTTCTCCAAAATTGATTTGGAGTCATGATAACATCAGATTTGAATGTGGCCGACAAATGTGCACTTCACCGCATTCTGAACTCATGACGGTCACTACGAACTTCTGGCTATACCATTCGGGCTCACCAACGCACGGACTGTATTTCAATCACTCATGAGCAAAAAAAAATACCCGCAGAAAGCAGCTAGGCTATCCACGTTACAGTACCCCAACAGTTAGTTTACAGTACAATGAAACTTCAATACTAAATAAATGAATTAAAGTAGGTGGCAGTTCGGATTAAAAGTAATTAAGGTAATATCACCTTTCTCAGAAATTGATGCCAGAGCGGCAAGACTACCACATGATGTTGCCTTTGCCCCACAAGAATCAATAACTGCTTGAGAAAGCTCCAGAACACTGGCGGGACCCATAATACAAGGAACACCATTCTGCTGCACGGATATGAAAAGCAAGAGGTTAATATCTTTAGCGAAGGGTAGAATCCTCAAAAGATAAAGAAATTAAGCACATTATTCTAACAAGTAGGTGTAATAACTGAAAAATAATTACTTAATTTAAGAAGAAATTAAAATATCAGTAGTAATACTAATATACTAATAAATGTTAATAATTATGAATAATTTCTTTATTAATTATTCCTCAATATTTAATTAAGATGATTAAAGTTAAATTAGTTATAATAAATAAATTCTATTAACAGAAATATAGAAAAAAGTTTATTAAAACAAATGAAAATGGATTTCACTAATTTTGCAAGATAGTAGAATATAACCAACAACTTTAATCATCTGAAAGAGAGGAAGAGTAACAGAGAAAGCAAGCAATAGATGGAGAGGTAGAATGTGAGTGATGGAGAGGGATGAAGAGAAAGAAAGACGGAGGCTAACTGAAATCAGAACTAAAAGTGGTCACAACAGATGTAGAAGACAAAGCTCTCCATCCAGAGAAGCAGATCAA
>NW_018213547.1:0-1059 GCF_001263595.1 Phalaenopsis equestris | reverse complement strand
TCATCGCTATCATAGCCATCCGCATCACCATCATCATTCATTCTTGCTATATGATGTGGAATATCAATTTCATAGGCATCGCCATTATCACCATTATAGCCATCTGCATCACCAGTGTCATTCATTCTTGCTATATGACGCAGAATATCAATTTCATCTTGAACTTTTTCGTCCGAAGATGATAACTTCTGGCGACTGAGAAAGATGGCAGTGATGACAAAGTCAAAGAGAAGGACTTCTACTGCAAAATGGCTGGTGGAATTGAGCTTAAATCCTCGGTTTTGTATCCCAGCCCAAAGATTCATCCAGGAAGTCAGCAGAGCTATTGCTGCTACTAAAATGATCACTGAAGAAAGCATTGTTCCTGAATTTCTCTTCTTGTGATTTCAAGAAAATTCAATAAGCTGTTAGGACAAAGTTTTCTTTAGGTTTTTAATATATATATACAGAGCTGAGAAGCAGAAGAGATTTCTAAAAACTCCTTTATATCAAGCGGAGAGAAGTTGACCCGAGGTCTCTGTGATATTGCGCAGAACATGCGGCTTAACTTGTGCGAGAGAAGAAACCGTGATTTTCCGGGAAAGCTAACTAGCCGTTAAGTTTTAAGGTATGTCTGGTAGCATATTTTTAACAGTATTTAGTCATAAATTTAATTTAAATGCAATCAAATATATAAAAAAAAATGAAAATTAAATTCAACTCTCCGTAAAATTGAATTTGTTTCAATCTGGATATGAATACATCCAAATGAGAGACAAATTTAAAGTATTTACGTTGCCGTTGTTTGCGACTTCCATTTTCGTCCAGATATGATAAATCCTATTTAAGGTAAAGAAATCCGGAGTTGCAACCAAACACCGCCTAAGGGAGACCATCTATTTCACCTCGTGCTATTTTGAAATATTATTAATCTCGAGTTTTTTTCGACCATGTGAAAATAACAGAGATGATTTCAAGGAAGGCTGATGAATTTTCTTTTTAATTTTCTGAACTAAGTCTCTTTAAATATTTTTAAATGCTTTTGCGGGATCGTGGCGTGTAGAGACCTGACCTCTTTCC
>NW_018213546.1:0-1059 GCF_001263595.1 Phalaenopsis equestris | reverse complement strand
TTTTTGTGAGAATGATCTCGTGCTCCATAATTTTATTACTTAAATGACATGTGCATTTGTGTAAACCATGTATTGATTTGGTCAACTTATTATCAAAACTATAATTATTTTAAAACATTATTTGTGAAGGCAAATAAGTATTTGAAGGACAATCACAAACTCAACAAAAAATATTAGAAGGACAACCAAAGAATTTCACAATACAAACAAAAAATAATTATAAGTAATTTATTGTGAAACAAACACTCTTAAAAGTGATTTCTAACACTGTTGAAATTATTATGAGCTCGCTAAAAAAATTTATTGGTAAGTATTATGCACTAAAGATGCAGACAACTTAAGGATTTTAAATGTTAATGCATTATGATAATTCCAAGCATTTTTTTTCAAGGTCGAAAGCATCTTGTAAGTATAACTCATTTTAACGCTCCAAATTAGAGCTCTGGTAAATAAAATAGTCTCATACACGCATGTGATGAATGCCAACTATATCAAATATTACTTGTGAGATATTGATTCATTATCATTGATGTTGTTGTCACTCCTATTATTGTTATTATTGTTAATAGTAGTGGCACCACTCAAAACCCACAACAATGAATTTATGCCTATTAGGGACATTAATGCTAACATCTCCTTCTTGTAAACCACTATGTTTGGAATCAGAGGAATAATTATCTTATTTGTTTAGTTAGGCATTCCAATATACTCCGAAATCAGTAAGTTATTATTTTTTTTTTGTTAATCACCTTCATTGGTTGCTCCAACGTTTTTAATAATAGATATGACTTGCTTTGGAAGATTGCCCTCTTGTTAGCAATTAAATTAAATTCTCATCACAAGCTACTCTTATACACTTTTAATTTAATTCTTCTATGGATGATAGAGTAGTTGGCCTTGAGTTTGTATTGATTGCACCTCCCTCTTAAATGTTCATAATATTCACAATAAAATTGACAATACACTTTTGTTGTCTTCTAATAATATAGTGATGGGAGAGCTTATCTCTCAATATCTTATATTTTATGGATGATATTCTGAAGTACGAGCACTTAGTCG
>NW_018213545.1:0-1059 GCF_001263595.1 Phalaenopsis equestris | reverse complement strand
ATGACTTAGCGATGATGGATTAACGTAGTAGCAACGACAATGTCGACCGACTAACAATGGTCTAGCAGTGGTGAGGATCGAGAATCCACAAAAGCTTGGACTTCCAAAGGACGTCAAAATTAAGTGATATTAAACTCATTGTATGTTTTTCGTCAAGACGCTCGATTTGACCGTAAGATTTTCACTTTTAATATCATTTGCTTCGCCACATTGAGAGATTACTGTTGATTATAAAATTGAGTGTAGACAATTTCTTATTTGAATCTTGAACCTTCCAATCCTAATCATAAGGCGCATCGGAATTCCCGCTTAATTAAGAGGTTTTTTTTAATGATGTATCAATTCTTATATTTTATGTTAGATTTATCTCAAACCAAATTAATTAAATTTTAATTACTTTCTTTTTAAACTATATCTCAATATTTTGATATAATATTTTACATACTTACCACACAATTCTTTTATATTTACATTCTTGACATATGAACTTATTAATATTATTAGTTTTAAAAGAGTTTTGCACTCTTTAAAACATAGACAAAATTATGTTGTATACAGAAGAGGCGTTGGTACGAATCTCGAAGAGATCTAACGGTGCACTGATAAAAGAATCAGAGGCATAATTTGAGGTCCATACGTATCAAGTCCAAGGCCAAACATGGTAGTCGAATGGCTCGAGTTTGAACTGGTCGACTAGAAGCGAAGCATGGGGTGATTCGGGCTATTCCCCACTAGGAAAGCAATCCAAGAGGGAAAACAACCCCTAGGGTTCTGAAGTCCTATTAAAGAGATCCAACAGTCTCCCTGAACATCATAAAAAATTAATAGGACAAGTCCCAGCCATTCCCCCCGATCTCCTCGTGTAAGGGCGATTACCTATCAAATTATAATGATTCAATATCTAATCGATAGCCTAGTTTTTCTTTGTCGATTGGAGGTCCTCATCAGAAATTGATGACCGACAATCATTCTGACTAATCGATCGACAAGACTTAGTTGACCAAGTCAGCTTGCCAACCCCTTGCCAATATAAGATAGGTCGACTAGTGACACCTACCG
>NW_018213544.1:0-1059 GCF_001263595.1 Phalaenopsis equestris | reverse complement strand
TTGGATGTTTTGATATGAAGATTTTTGTGGTAAAAATATAAAAAGTAAAATTTTGATGATAAATATATAAATATGTAAGAATTGGGGGGTGTCAATGTCTAGATGCCTTTAAAATTTTTAGGAAGTTTTACATGCATAGCACTGAAATCCTATGTATTGGCATATCTAATACTTACCCATGCATGAAAATGTGCATTTCACATGTTAATAATTAAAATAATAGACACTTTTGATGTTATAATATGAAGGCTTTGGTGTTCTAAATATAAAAAGTAAAATTTTGATATTTTAAATGTATGCATATGTAAGAACTAGGTGATATGTATATATATGCCTCTAAAATTTTAATGAAGATCTGCACACATATCACTCAATTCCTATGTATTTACATAATAGCGATGCTTTCAATGTTATGACATGAAGATCTTGTTGGTAGAAATGTAAAAAGTAAAATTTGGATGTCAAATATATAAATATGTAAGAGAAAGGCGGTAGGTATGCAAATGCCCCTCAAATTTAAGTGATGGAGAGGGAGAAGGATACAAAGCCAGATTTTCGAGGCCATTTGCCATTGTCAAATGCTTCTCTTGCAGCTTTGACAGCCAAATCTATGTCTTCCTTGTCACCTTCGGCTATATGCGCAATCACTTCCCCTGTTCTTGGGTCTCTTGTCTCAAATGTTTTTCCTGCAAAATTTCACTTCATATTAAGAAATAGCGAGGGGTCAATTTGTAAATTTGAAAATTGTCGGGATTACTATAGAGCTTTTTATTTAAAAGCATTTATATATAGCAGCACTCAATTCTTCCCTATTACAACAAAAATAGCTCTAATTATCACTTTTTAATAGTTAAATTCACATTTTCATTTATAAATAAAGTTTTGTTTATGTAAATATGAAAGTTTGGGTGTTAGATACGTAAATTCATAAGAATTGAGTGCAAAGTATGTAAATTTACCTTAAATATAATAATCGAAATAGAAAACATTATAATACTCATAAACGTACATATAAACATACCACTTAATTCTTCTGTATTTCAATATACAAACTAGGGC
>NW_018213543.1:0-1059 GCF_001263595.1 Phalaenopsis equestris | reverse complement strand
TTTGGTTGCTGCCATCTCCTCCAGCTTATAGCACACAAGTGAAGTTAAGCTTCCACCTATGCGAGCAATGGAACATCAAATAGACTTTGTTCCTAGATCTAACTTACCCAATCATCCACATCAATGGATGAGTCTTAAAGAATTACAGATCTTATAAGAAAATAACTTGTTGCAGAAGCAGTTAATCTGGCATAACCTGAGCCTCTACGCATCCTTGCATTGATTGTTCTAAAAAAATATGACATTTGGCACACATGCGTAGATAGTCAAGCTATTAATAAAATTATGATAAAATTCTGTTTTTTTATTCCTCAAGTGGAGGATCTGTTGGACAAATTATTTGAGATTCAATTTTTTCAAACTTTATCTCAATGGTGGTCATTATCAAATTTGTACCAGACCGGGAGATAATCTTCAAAACTCGAGAAAGATTATATAAATGATGAATTCTATCAATTGGGCTTTACAATGCGCTGAATGTCTTTATGCTGCTAATGAAATGATTTTCCTTGGTAAGTTCTGTGCCATTTATTTTGATTATATTTTAGTATATAGTGCCACTGTAAGTGATCATTTACATCATCTTAACCTGATATTCACAACTCTTTGGAATAAAAAGCTATATATCAGCCTTTGAAAGTGTGAATTCTCCTCACTGAAGTTCACTTCCCTGGCTTCCTTTTTGATGGTGTTATTCACAATGATCCAAAGAAAATGGAGGTCATTCAGTCATGGCCAACCCCCAACTTGATCTCGGAAGTTCATAGCTTTCACCTTCTAATTTCTACAGGCGCTTTATCCAGTATTTTAGCTGTATAACATCACCCAATTTGGATTGTTTGAAATAAAGAGTTTTTCATTGGATCCCAGAACAATCCAGCTTTGAGCCATTAAAGTACTGCCTCAATTCAACCCTTGTATTGGTTGTTCTAATTTTAGGCCATTGGAATAGGGGCAGTCTCACCCAAGAAGGTAGACCCTTTGAATTGTTTAGTGAAAAACTCAGTCCAATAAGACAAAAATGGTCTTATATGTGTGTTGTATGTGATTATTAGTGTT
>NW_018213542.1:0-1059 GCF_001263595.1 Phalaenopsis equestris | reverse complement strand
TATATATATATAAATTAACTAACCTTGTGGGATTTGTTACCATATCCTTCCCCACGCAAAACCCCCAACAGGCTCTTATTCCTTTTCATTTTCATTTTTCTTTTTTATTTTTGAACTTCATCTACCTGACACAAGCTCTCCTCCCCAACTGATGCAGCAACCAAATCCCCACCTCTCTCGTTCGACTCTCCTTCCTGCCTTTCGTCGAGACCCAGCCACACTCCACCCTTCGCCGCCCAACCCCACTATTCAACCGCAGCACCCCAGACATCGAGCTCCTCTCTCCCTGAAACTCCGGCCCATCTTCCGCTAACAACTGACGACCACCACCATACTTCTCCTATTTTCTCCCCTCTATATAGAGATCGAGACACTTTCTCCTCGTTCTCTTTCATTTCGCTTAGAGAGCTTGACACTTGTTGCTGAATACAGGAGCTTAACACTTCTGGGTTGCCCGAGACAAAATCACAAGCCCTTGCCTCTCCTCCTCCGGTCACCAAGCAACCCTCTATTTCCCTCTCGGACTGTACACGACCCCAACCGAGCAACCACTTATACATCTTAGCTTTAACCTAAGCCTGAAACAATCAGATAACAACACAAAACTCCCTCCACTACTCCAACCCCTGAACATCCAGCCCAGACCAACTACATCCCTCTTATTTCATGTCAAGGTAAGATGTTCTTGTTTTAGGATTTGGATGTGTTGTGAGAGGAGTTTTAGGTAAATTTTGTTTTAAATGTTTTTTTATGCATATGAGTGTAGAGTGATCAAGGAAAAATTAAATATAAGTGTGTGTGTGTGCATGTGAAATGTTCTAATGCAGAGGAGAGAGTGCAAGTTGTATTGATTAATTTGTACAGGTTCATCTTCCTCCTCATTGTTGATCTACAAAGGTATAAAATGCGGTATTTCTCAGTTTTTCTAAAGCTGTTCGTGGTGCTTTTAATGTGGCGAGTAGAGCTCATGCACTCGTTTTTTAGCGTAGCGAGGGAAACTCGTAGGCAGCATCTGCAATGCGATCCGCTTTTGCAACGTGTTTGGCGCGATGAGCAGAA
>NW_018213541.1:0-1059 GCF_001263595.1 Phalaenopsis equestris | reverse complement strand
CTAATATGTCATCAAGAAATTTCCATCATCTAACATAAATCTCGTTAACAATTATTTGGAACTCCAATTTTAGCAAACTTACAATTAAACTGACTGGCTCGACGAGTTGAGCCAAATAATTTCAAAATTGTTCTAATCCGAGTCAAATAAAACCCATATCAAATCATCATACCATTTTTGAATGCTTTCAGTGTATAATTGGAAGCACTTACTGATTCCAAATCTGACAAGCCTATAGTCAAATCAAACGTCTCGATGAGAAGATTCCAACGAGTCAAAGATCGCTCAATTCTAACATCCTTAAGGTGCTCAAATGTTCATCGAATGTTGTCTAATTGAGGGATTCTAGTTAAACCCTGATTGAGTGGTTGAAGTTCATTCCTTATTTATAGAGAGATCTCTCCCAAACTCTATAAATAGAGTCTTACCCCATTCTTAAGAGGAGATTTAAACATCTAGTTGGAAGAAAACCAAACTTTATATAAAGAGCTGAAGTACATTATTGCTTCTGCATCGAATATCTAATGAACATCTCTCACTCATACGTTCGCCAACCACTATCCACCACCATTGGTCGACCATAGTTGGCCACCCTCTAATCGTTGTAAAAAATCTCTGTACGTTGTCAAGACTTGTGTTGTGGAGTGAGAAGTAACAACCAACACTATAGAGTCACGAAGCACTCACGAAACAGCGCATCAACCTGAACTTTGAGCTGACCTCAAAGGTGTATCAAAGCTCTATCAACTACTCCTAGCTGCGACCCCTCTATACCATGGGGCAACAACCATGGGGCAACAAGCTTTTTTATGCACGATCGTTATAACTCAAGAAACTTTGCAACTCTTTCTTGCCTGTGAAATAAAAGTTTGTACGTGTAATCACCAACTCATAGTAGTTCATTTCAATGGGATCATACCCCGTATTTTTTTCTCTTTCCAGGTTTTTCATATAAAAACTTTTACAATTTCTACCTATCACTTTTTGTTACCAGAGTATGTGTTGATCTCTCGTGCAACGCTGCGACAATAATTCATTACTCTATCGCCGTGAATTTTC
>NW_018213540.1:0-1058 GCF_001263595.1 Phalaenopsis equestris | reverse complement strand
CGAAGCAGAAATCGATCCCTGACCGAACAATTGAAAGGAGAGAGAGGCAGGCTCGAGTGGTCTAGAGAGACGGAGCAGGTGAGGTTTTCAGTCGCTCGTGGTTTCTGGTCGCAGAGAGGAGGAAAGCGGGGTTTTGGTCGCAGAGAGGAGGAGAGCGGGGGTTCTGGTTGCGCGAGGAAAAGAAGTAGGCGAGGCCATGGTTCGGAGAGGAGAGCAGGCGAGCGAGGGTTTCTGTGCGGGGAGGCGAGCGAGTGCGGGGTCAGTCGCAAGGAAGAGAGAATTATGGTTGGAAGGTGAGGCGCGAGGTTCAGTCGCGAGGAAGAGAGGATTATGGTTGGAAGGTGAGGGGTGAGGGTCAGTCTCGGTGCAGAGAAGAGGAGACGAGGCAGGGGTCTTGAGCGGGCGTCTTTGGCGAAGGGAAGAGAATACGAGACAGGTAGGGTTGTTCGGCCAGGAGGGAGGCAGAAGCAGGAGAGTCGAACGGGAAGAAGAAGGGAGGCGAGCGAGTGCGGGAGGGGATTTCGGAGCTTCGATCCAGGAAGGAAGAGGCGCGCAGGAGCTTCGATCGGGAGAGGGAGACAAGCGGCTTGGTTTGTTTGGCGTGAGCAGGAGACGGGATCAAGAGGGGTCTCAGTTCACAGAAAGGAGCTAAGGCCTTCGACAAAGGGAAGAGGAGACCGCGCTGGAGAGTTGCGGGGGAGTGCTTCAAGCAGGAAGAAGAGGCGGGGAAAAGTTTTCAGTGCAGCGACGAGGTGAGCGGGTCAAGAAGAAGGGGACGAGGCGAACGTGAGAGCTTTGGGTCTGTGTGGAAGAAGCGAGGGGATTTCGGTGCAGAGGAGAATAGGCGAGCGGGAGAAGAAGAGGGGAGCCGAATGCCAGGAAGGTGAAGAAGCGAGGGGATTTCGACGGAGAATTGATCGGTTTCCCTGAGCGGAAGCGGAAGTGACTTAATTGGAGATTAAACGATGAATTTCAAATTTAAAGTTTGAAATTCAAACTAATATAAGCTGAGGCAATTAGCGTGTGTTCTGTCCGATTCGAACTCGAGTCGAATCTGG
>NW_018213539.1:0-1058 GCF_001263595.1 Phalaenopsis equestris | reverse complement strand
CCCAACTTTGGAGCAGGAGCAGCCTCAGAGGGACTCGCGACGACAGGCGTCAGACCTGCAATAGGGAAAACAGTAGTCATAACAATGTTGCATGAAGACTCACCTGCTGAAGGTAAGGAAAATCATGAAAAAATGGTAGAACGGCACGACAGCCTAGAGAAGACTAAAGGGCGCTACGACACCTCGCCATTGGGCGTTGGCCTCTTCTTTGCAGAAGAGGCAGACTCGACACAAGCTACCGCAGTCTGAACAGCTCGACATGCATGACTCCCCTTTCTAGGGGGAGGGCATAGAGCAGACATCTCAACAGGCATAAGATTACCTATGATAATCTGAATAGGGTGATCAAAAGAACCAAAGGTGATAGTGCCTTCGAGAGCACTAAAAACCCTAAAGAAAAAGAAACTGTGTTTCGCTTGGCAGTAGCAATTGTAACCATCTTTTTGCTCATCATGTTTGTCAAGCAGAAAGAGATAATAATTACAAAACAGAAAGGTCATGGAAAACAATCAAAATAAAGTACAATGACATCGATGCATGAAAAAATGTAGCGACCAACCTGTCGATGTTACAAAAAGGGATGGAAGTGCTCAAAGTTGCTAACCATAGCAACAGAAACACGGATCTAAAATCAAGGATCTAACTAGCACAACAGTGGCGCTTTGATGAATAAGAAGCTAGGTCACCAAAAAGGTAAGCAGAACCCCTTCAAAAGGAGATAACACACTACTCCTGGTGGCTCCACAGAATAGGCACATACATCTGAATAGAAAACTCCACATGAAACATGGTAGATTCTTCCTCGTAGGAGTTGTTGTTCTTGCAGATACACTAGAATCCGTAAGAGCAGAACTCTCATGGTGAAGAGAAAGCCTCATCCCCGACAGAGTTGCCATTCTGTTTTCATTCATTTTTCTCACTTTTATTTTAGGAATTGCTAGCTTGTTGATCATCACATACTTCCCTTTCTAGAATAAATCTCTCTTTTGGGTCATTTGAACGACCTAAAGAAGAGAGGAACTGGAAAAGACGAACATACAACAAAATGACCAACAAGA
>NW_018213538.1:0-1058 GCF_001263595.1 Phalaenopsis equestris | reverse complement strand
TTTTTTTTCTGGATCTTCATATTATCTCGAGATTCGTGCAAATAATTTTTGGGTGTTTAGCCTTAAACTCACGCATGAAAATATTTATTTCATTTTTAAACAATTCATAATAATAAAATTTTTTATGTCGTATTAAAAATCTGAGTTCATAAATAAAATATTAAAGATTTGATAATTAGTATGTAAATAAATAAAATTCAGTGGCATATATATAAATGTCCCTTTAATTTAAAATATGATTAGATTTATACAGCATCCGTAACCTTTTCCTCCCTCAATATTATAAATGAACCAGCTATCTTTCCAGCTTTTCAGTCCCCTCCTACTCCATCGTCATTTTTAGACAAAAGAATACATACCAAGGTCTATGTATTTCCTCTCCTCCTTTTATTTCTTCAATAACACTCGATTCCTTCTCAATCTTATTCATCCCTCGCTACTTGTCTTCCATGAATCGAAAAGGTTCAAATTTGATGGGTTTTATAAGTTCGTTCATTGATTTGATGACATTCTGAGATTTCTTGTTTTCTCCTGTAAATTCTCTATTGAGTTTTCAAAGCATTGACGCTATTTGGAACGAGTTCCATGTAAAAGAAAATCTTTTTTCATTGTTTGGCTTGGTTTTGTTTTCGTTTGATTTAAGGCAGCCTAGCTTAATAAATCCTATATAAATGGCATGGCTAGAGGAGAGACACCCACAATTTGAGAATTTTGTTGGGATATACTTGACGGATGCAGACGAACGGCATTGTAAATCAGCTAATGAACAAAATTTGTCTTATGAGAATTGCCAGCTTCCAAAGTCATCTAATGTTGAGCAGGCTGGTGTTGACATGGATTTGGAGTGTGGATCTATGGATTTTAAGGCAATTGTGGACAAGTCTGAGAAAGATTGCAGGATCTGTTTCATTAGTTTAAAGGACTTTAGCCAGGAATTAGGCGTTCCAATTATGTTGGGTTGTTCCTGCAATGGTGATTTGGCTTTTGCTCACCAGAAATGTGCGGAGAAATGGTTTGAACTCAAAGGAAACAAGTGAGTGATTTTTTATTTTTTTTTT
>NW_018213537.1:0-1058 GCF_001263595.1 Phalaenopsis equestris | reverse complement strand
GAACACACTTTCTGAGCTCGAAATATAAATGAGCCAAACACGCTAGGCTCAGCTCGTGTTCCGCTCGTTTACACCCCTATATGCAAATGCCTTTTTATTAATTTCTTTTTATTTATGCTTCTAACATCTAAACATTTTATTTTTAAAATACTTTATATTATATCTATGCATGAAAATTTATAAATTATTTTTATGCTACTACTGGTAATTTAAGAAATGAGTCATTACTTGTTCTAATTGGAGCTCATAATTTAATAGTAATCTCATAAAAAAATTGCCTCACTTTTTCAATTATAAACTATGAAAATTTTAACATAAATAAATTTTATAAATGTTAATATGACATTGATATATTAATTTGTGTTTAAAGAAGAGTATCATTTAATATTATTATTTGTGTTAGTGTTTATATTTGAACGCAATTATTAAAAGCTTCTTAAATATTGGTTTGAGCTCTACTGATTATGAGCTTTGAGCATATCGCTAATTTGAAATAAATAAAAATGTATAGGCAAAAGAGCAGCACGAAACTGAAAGGGATCAAATGACCAAGGAGGAAGACCAAGGCGATCAAAATTCCGAACCAATGAGCTAATATCGAAAGATAGCAGTGGGCCGATTAGCTCAAACCTATCGACCGCCATAAACAGAAACTCTCGATTCTAGTGATCGGTGGACCCATCTGGCAAGATGACACGATTGAGTGATCGAAGGGTTTTCTTCGATTGACTGGATCCCTTGACGGAAGTCATTTGATAGATCAATTGAATCGGTCAATATAAAATTTTGGTCGACCTACATATATCATAATTGTTTTTGTATTATAATGTAATTCTCATTCAAAATAATTCAATTATTTGGACAGTTATTATAATTGTTCCCTCATTTTTGTAACTGTATTTTGAGGCCCATATAAATAATAGGTCACGACATAAATAAAAATATAACTTTTCTCTGTCACTCGATTGTCCAACTCTCTCTCTCTTTCTTTTTATCAGCTCTATCTCTCGAGACATGTTCTCGAAAGACAATTTATGATTCAACATCCTAAAAGGTGG
>NW_018213536.1:0-1058 GCF_001263595.1 Phalaenopsis equestris | reverse complement strand
TCGATTCCGGTGACCGAAAGTTTCTTACGGGCAACAACAACCCCAACACGCCACACTTTTTATCGTCGATATTTGCGAACAACTCGTGTTCGGTTTGTTAAGTAGCCCGTGTTCGAATTATTTGTTAAATAAGCAATTCGATCACAAACAATTTTTTTTAATTTTTTTAAGCTCGAATTATAAATGAGCCGAACCTGAACAATTTTTTGTTTGATCGTATTCTGCTCATTTGTAGCCTGAAACAAAGAAATTATGTGTGTTATAATAATATATTACAAATATTTATATGTAAGTTAAAGTTACCATAGCTCGTGTAGCCATGCGATTCTGCACCTTTTATTGCTTAGGAATGGTGCAAGTTAGAATATGAACTTCTGCATCTAATTTTTTAATTCATTTAAATGAGTCAATTTTGAGGCGAACACGAACAAGATTATGTAAATCAAGCCAAACACAAATACACTATTTACGAGCGATTTCGAACACGAGCTAATTCTGAATAGAATTAATTTTGAACGAGTCGAACAGGAGCCCAGGTTGAGCATGCTCAAGCTCGGCTCGTTTATAACCTAATGACATATGCAAATCTGCGATTTTTAATTCTTTTGTTTATCTCCACACTGAATTCTTTGTATGAGTAACAAATTTATTTTAGTTTGAGAACTTGCTTTTTGCTTGTATCACTTGACATTTAGGGGAAACTTGTACTTATATATATGACAGGACCACCCAAACAAGTAGCAAAGGAACCACTAATTTAAGGGGGCAAAATTTTTTTAAAAATCTTAGAGATAAGTGTATGTCAAGTTACAGTGGTCGGAAATCTTTTGAAATCATATATCATAACAATAATGTGCACAAAATTCATTTTTTCTTTTTAATAATGAACAAGTGGATGATGGAAATAGAAATATTTACTTTTATGAAGATGATGACGGAAATGCTAGCTCAACTCTCATTCCAAAACAAAAACTATTGGCTCCAAGCAACTAATTTTTTTAGGTGAAACAGACTTTAAAGCTTATTCTATTATGAATTTCATTTAAGATGAAATTCAA
>NW_018213535.1:0-1058 GCF_001263595.1 Phalaenopsis equestris | reverse complement strand
GCTATTTCAGACTCCCCAGTACTAAATTCATGTATTGACTAATATGTCATCTTCATATCAATGTATTCTAAAGATACATAATGTAATTATACACCCTTATTCATATAAATAGGGGGTTTATTTAATGAATAAATGTTACGAGATTTTGTTATGCTATTGCTTTCTCTGTTCCCCTCTCTCTCTCTCCTTCTCATGCTCTAATCCTTAGGTGTGTCTCCTAAACAATTTTCACTGTGCTGAGCGTGGATTTTTGTTATCGACAATAAGAGGAGCGCAACGATAGCAAAGAGGAGAGGATTGTCAGAGAGAAGCAGTGTGGAACATGCCCAAGAAGATCTATAGGAGTGCATGCACCGAGGGTTGCAGGAGATGAGAACTCAGATCATGGACCAGATGTCAGGCCAGTTCGTGGTCCTAAAGGCCGTCGCAGTCATAGTTGGAGAACGAGCCACCTAAGAGCAGAACCCCCTCCCTCGCCGCTCTAGCGAGAAGTAGCGCTGGTGCCCAACAACAAGAGAGTGAATCATAGTCCGGAGAGGGTTGAAGACTCACAGTATCAGCATGGTCAGTGCAGCTGGAGAGATAACGAACTGGGCGTACTGAAGCCTCACAGCAACCAGAGAGCCCATTCTCCCACCAAATCTCGGGGGCTAAGCCTCCATAAAATTTTAAGCTACCAGCAATGAAGTTCTAAAAAGGTCGTTCAGACCCAATCGATCATCGCTTCATTTGAGTTGCTCATGTGCTTTCTCAAGATCTCAGACGCATTCAAGTTGTTTCTATTTTTCACCACTTTGAGGTTGTCAACCTTGAAGTTGTTCCACGTGCTTCCAGCTAGGACATAAGTAACTTTGCTGATTTTAAGAGATTGTTCCTGACATAATTTGTCAGCGCCCAGAAACCCACCAAGAGCATGCAATCCTTGTGACAACTAAAGCAAGGTCAGCACGAGAGCCCGAGCTCATTCATATCACAATTCCATAGGGAAATGTGGAGGTGAAAAACTTCAGGTTTGATGCAGCCCAGGCTACCTTAAAGCAAAGTTTGAAGTTCGATAA
>NW_018213534.1:0-1058 GCF_001263595.1 Phalaenopsis equestris | reverse complement strand
ACCTAAATTCACAATGAGAGAGGGGCTTACTTAAATTGATCTCTAGCCTCACCTAAGGCCTTCCCATCCCCCAATTAACCCTAAAAATCACCTTGAAATTCCAACACACCCCTTTGAACCAAGGACTTGATGGCACCATGGGTGGTCAAATAAACTTGGGCCTAACCCAAGTTTGATCAATTCTAGACCACTTGACCCCATTGAATACAATTGAGCCCAACCCAAAGTGGTCAAGACATCAAACCACTTAGGGGGCCAAAATTGGCAGATGGGGTCAACCCGCATAATTCGCCAAATTATTTAATTGCATAAATTATGAAATGCTATTAGGGATTAAACCTTTTGGTTAAAATTAAGCACATTAGGTTAGCCCAAAACCTAAAATTGAAAGCCCTTGGCTAATCTTCTCTATGGCCCATCAAGTTCATGACTCATACTTTATGGGTCATCCATGACACAAACCGAACACATCAGTCCCATGGGTGACACATAAATTAAATTAAATTCTTTTTAAATAAAACCAAACACTAAAAGACAAATTTGACACACCTAGCCATGTTAATTCACACTTGGCACCTAGGTCATGGCCTTTCTGACCAGCCCTTAGTGAGCTAAGGCCAGACCAAATCTAGTCTTATTCACCCACTAAAAGGTCTACCCAATCAGCTCAAGCCCTCCTCCATGCCACCTTTTAGTCCCATTGGCACTACCATGGCTAATACATGGAAAATTGGAAAAGCTCCTCCCCACTACCCAAAACCCCTAAGATTCCTTTAAAAATGCTCTAAGGAGCCGCCTGAGCTCCTTTACACCAGACAATCTCATCTCATGTGTTTCCATGGATATAAATAGCCCTAACCCGAGAGACATGGGACACCACCAAGATCACTATGTAGCCTTCCAAACTCGTTGATATAAATAACGAAAACATACCTCCCGATCAAGGCAATCAATGCCCATGATTCTCAAGCTCTCCCCTTCACCATCAAACCCTAATTTCACCACTTAATTGACCCCTAAATTAACCTTCTTAATACTCAAAACCAACTCACTCAAAA
>NW_018213533.1:0-1058 GCF_001263595.1 Phalaenopsis equestris | reverse complement strand
TTTTTTTTTTGTGTATTTCGCCTCTCAAGTGAATGAATACTCGAGTATGTGAGCTCACAATTTATAAAAAATGACTTCTAAGAAAGGACTATGATCTCCATGACGAGATTGTTTGAAGAGGTCGACATTAACTTATTCCCACTCGCCACCAATTACTTGAAATTAGTATTAAGTTAGATTATATGTGACTTTTTAATTCTTCCTTTATATTTGTAAGAATTATAATTTTGATGTGGTTGGCATGACAATAGATTGCTCTTGTTGCTTTCTTATTTATTAATTCTGTCCTCATCACTTTCTTAATCATGCGTTTATGCTTAACATCGATTATTTATTTATCATTATTCATTCGTAAGAGTTTAAAAATTATTAGTATAATAAAAATTATCTCATAATAAATTGTTATCTGTGATACATTTTTGGTTTCTGAGCAAGTATGTTTCCTCCAGAATATCTGTTATGTGTTTTTAAGTTATATTCTGCACTAGAATGTATTTTTAGGTTCATTGGTTAACTTGTCAATCTACTATTAAATTCAAATACAAAACTCCATGTCACTATTTTATTAAGCCATTTATTTACATAGTTATGTGTTCAATTTCATTGCATTGGATTTCATTCCAAATAAAAATGTTAGGTTGCATCAATATTTCACATTTTCTAGTTTCTTTGATAGCTCAATATGTTGATCATATCTATGTCATTTGTAAGACAAATTTTGTAATCAGTACTTGATTTTAATCTACTCAATGAGATTTACAACCTTGCACACAAATTTTTTTAATTCAAATTTGATTATATAGACCTTCAGAAACACCAAACCCCTAAGTGCAAATCATAAAATTCACTACAAAAAAACTTTATTTACATATCATTATGTTAAATCTGAAGAGTATCGAGAGAGGAGAGAACGAGAAATAGGCTAGCAGCTTTTTTATTAAAGCCTTCATTTGCTTTTTGTTATAGTAAAGCAACATATATAACAAAGGTGGTATTAATAGAAATGGCCATGATTAATTAGTTGTAGTTGGATGGTCCTGATTTGTTTTGCGTGGAGT
>NW_018213532.1:0-1058 GCF_001263595.1 Phalaenopsis equestris | reverse complement strand
GAGATGATACCCCCTGGTGCTCTAGTCATGCTTACGCCCCTTATTGTTGGGACTTTCTTTGGTGTGGAGACCCTATCTGGAGTACTCGCCGGCGCTCTCGTTTCTGGTGTTCAGGTAAAATTGCAAAATTTCTATTTCAAATTTAACCATTGTGGCATTTTCATGCTATTTATTAATGTTATGGGGGTGAACATCAATTAACTCTAAAAATAAGTGAGACAAGATCATTGATATTTCCCATACAAATTTATTCTTCTTCAATTCGATGCGGAACTAAACTAACTACTCTCATGTGTCTCACCATTAACCCATGTTCGACAGATCGCCATCTCTGCATCAAACACAGGCGGTGCTTGGGACAATGCCAAGAAATACATCGAGGTACTTTTTCGCTACCCTTATGCCGAAGTTTCTATCCTCTCCACTCAATTAACTCGATGAGTTCTCGTTCGTAGGCCGGCGCATCAGAGCATGCTAGGACTCTGGGTCCTAAGGGGTCGGACCCTCACAAGGCGGCCGTCATTGGAGACACCATTGGTGACCCTCTAAAGGACACTTCTGGCCCTTCTCTTAATATCCTGATCAAGCTGATGGCCGTCGAATCTCTCGTCTTTGCGCCCTTCTTCGCCACTCACGGCGGTCTCCTTTTCAAGATCTTCTGATATAATTGAGGATCATGTCACGGCTCTATATCTCTGGTTCAGTTTCAGTTCTGTTGTCTGATTGAGCTCATCTCGGTTATAGGTCATGCAAAAAGTTTTCCCCTACCAAGTTTTAGATGCATAAATACTGTAATTTGCTGTTAATTATTCAGTCGGTCATGTTCTCTTGGTCGTCGTCCTACTTCTCGAATGTTTTGTTTGGAGTGTTTGCAGCTTGATTAGCTTGATTGTTGGTTTCATCTTGTTTTTACTTCAACCTTAGTGAGAAAAGTTTTATGATCTCTTTTTTGAGCTTAATTTTGCAACTATCTTCACAATCATATTCATAATGAATGTCATCTATATCATACGATCACAGTACTAGTGATATTTAATTTTAAACATTTTGACATCATA
>NW_018213531.1:0-1058 GCF_001263595.1 Phalaenopsis equestris | reverse complement strand
ATACTAAATAAAAAATAAATAATAAAAATAATTCTTACTTATATAGTTTAATGAGTCATCTATATATTATTAACATCTGTGACTATAGAGTGTATGTGATATATCATATTCAACATATAGTTTTAAAAATAAGTCTTTTGGAAGCCTCAATTAATCACATAGAATTCTATAAGAATCATATAGGTGTAGATTTATTTTGAATAATGTTGATTGATATGTCAATCAAAAAGCTTTTGTATTTCTCATGGATCCAATGCATATTATTTATCTCAGTTATTTAATCAATTTTAGTAAGATCTATCATATTATTTCTCTTAAATTGTGTCTTATCTCTTAAATTACACTTTATTATGCTATGATCATAGTGTTATAGATCTTAAATTATTGTGTTATTGTGTTATGTTATAGCGGTGTTGTACCTATTGTGACTTTGAGTAAAATTTTATATAATTTATTATGTTGTAGTTATTGTGTTACAGCTATGTTGTAGATTGTGTGCTATTATATAAAATCTATTACAATTTGTTATGTTGTAGCTATTATGTTGTATATGTTATATATGTTATGTAGTGCTTTAAAATCTCTTAAAAACTATTTTAGCATAGTTGATGTGTTATAAATGTAATGTTTTGTTATTCTCATTTTTGGCTTATTCTTATTGGCTCAAGCATAGTTGAACTTCACTTGAGCTTGGACTTGACCAAACCCTAACTTAAGAAAATTATATTTTTAACTTAACAAGAGTCAAAACATTCAATACAATCTTTAAACACAAACAATTTTAACCAATCTCAGAGATAACCCTAAAATTAGCTCTAAATATAATTGAAACTCTTAAGAATATTGTTTTCTCTTTTGAGATTATTGTAAGACTCAAAACCTCATTCTAAGGGTTACATGAGGCTTATTATCACCCAAAAAAACCATTCAAACAAGTTTGACAAGCTTTTGGAATAATTTTTATAGGGTTAATCTTGCAAGTATTTTAGTTATATTATAAGGAAAAAAGAATCTTGCAAATATTTTAGTGAAGTTAATTAGTTGCTTACTTTATTTTC
>NW_018213530.1:0-1058 GCF_001263595.1 Phalaenopsis equestris | reverse complement strand
CCAAAAATAATTTAGAAGACTCATATCTATCAGTAAGGTTCTTTTTGTTTCCATTATTATTCTGTTCTTCCTTTTAGCAACTCAATTTTACACTCATGCATATCCAATTGTGAGTTTTCTCTCAACACCTTCTTCTTAACAATCCTTATTGAAGTCATTAGACGTAAATTATTTACATCTATCACTTCATAGTGCATTCAAGTAGTATCCACTTAGTTTTTCAATATAAGTCTTACGTTTTTAAAAATTTGAAATACTTGTAATCGTTCTCGTAAGAAATAGATCCATGTCATTTTTGTGTAGTCAACTATGAAAATGATAAGTATCTATTTTACTCTATTGATGTAGTTTGCAATGATCCACAAATGCTAGAGCGAACAATTTTTAATGGCTTCTTAGTTTCATTGCATTTCCTGATTGAAATGGGTGTCAATATTGTATAGAAATCAAGCATACTTGATTGACATCATTAATTTCTTTTTTTTGTAAGGAGATAACTTTTCGTGTCTTTTTTTAGAGAATCATCAATCTATGGAGATTGAAGTGCCCATGTCACATGTTCCAAAACCATGACTCATCTATTTTTAACATCATTGCAACATTATTTATGTCTTCTTCTGAATAATGAAACACCTTTTCTATATATAGTGATGTTTACAATTTCAGGAATTTGCATTGCTTATCACATATTGTGCAAGCATCTCCATCAAAATTCAATAAGTATCCTTTCTTTATCATTAGTTCCAAGTGAGTAGATTTTGATCAATTTTTTGCACTAAGAGTTCATCATTGATGTATCTCTTTACTTCTCTCATGTTAATAACTTTTATGCCCCTTCCTATTACCTCGATAAAATATTCATTTCTTATTTTGACTTTTGTCTTGATTTTTTCAAGACTACAAAGTATTTCTTCATTTTTATTATTCATGTGATTACTACAACCACAATCTAAATATAATGTGTATTTCTTCTATTTAGTACAACTTGACAAGCCTATAAGAGATTTTTATTTTTTACTTTTCAATTTTTAGAAATTGGCTTGTTATGTTTTGTTTAA
>NW_018213529.1:0-1058 GCF_001263595.1 Phalaenopsis equestris | reverse complement strand
TTTAAAAATAATATATTTATATTTATTATTTTTATTAAGTAATTTCTTTATTACTTTTCTCCTAATTGCTTATTCTATTTATCATTTTAGTATAAAACTAGTCTTAATTAATATTGTTTTCTCTCTTTTATAAGAAACACGTCGGCTCATGAGCTCGCTTGAACTCTATTAATTAATCAAGCTCAAGCTTAAAGCTCAAGCCAAGGGTGGTTTGACGTGAACTCAGCTCCTACTCATGATCATTAAATTTGCTTTGAGATGTGTGCGGAAATTCATATTATACTATTTTAAAGTAAATTTAACAACTAGAGTCATCAGGTGTATCACTTTTAACCTAGCAATCGACAGCGTCATCTCCAGCCATAAGATCTTGAGTTCAAGGCTTAACACATCTCAGTGCGTGCTGACTTGCCATTTATTAATCCATAGGTACTTGAAAGCTTGTTTGGATATGAACCATATCCTGGTTTTCAAGCCAATGTGCATGACAAGATTCAGGAGGCTCGCCAAGAATGGCAGACCAAAAAACAGAAGAAATCTTCTTAAACTTTCAATCATGGCTACTGTAAGTTATTTTAACAAGTTGTGTCTCTTAATTTACTATGGAGAAGGGTCGAAGTTATGCATTTGTTGTGTCTTGGATGCTTTTGAAAAGTGTACTTGAAATTAAGGCAAATATTGCAAACTTTTTATAAATTTATTCGTTTACAACTGATCTCCTTTGTTTTGTTGTTACAAAAGAACATTTCAAACTACCTGAATGATTTTGTAAATAGCCATGTTTTGAGGATCTTCTACTTATTTTTGTCACTTTATTTACATTAGTGAATGAATCAAAATCTATAAATTCATTTATACCAAATAGTTATGCTATATGCTTAAATGACTAACATTACTTATATAATTATTTAAATTCAATTAAGTCTTAATTACAACTCAAACTTTGCATGAAAACTCTTAATTAAGCTTAAATAAAATTTTAAAAAATGAGTAATCTAGTAAGCTCAATCCAACCCTAAACCCTATAAAAAAAATGAATCAACTTAAAATAAGACAAC
>NW_018213528.1:0-1057 GCF_001263595.1 Phalaenopsis equestris | reverse complement strand
GCCAAAATTCAAACATATTTCCATAAACAACAAATCCCAAAGTAAGTGACAAATATTCAATCTAACAAATCAATGAAAACCAAAAATAGTACAAACCCTTCAACATGCACATGACCCATAAGATAAGTAAGCATTGCATTTAAGGTGATTAACAAAAACGACTGAGGTAAAATGTATTGGATGACCACTTTCTTAATCCTAGGAAGTTTGTTAAATTTTTTTATTTTATTTTTTACTCTTTGCCCTTTTATCTTATTTCTTCATTCATGGGCTTTTTTTCTTTTCTTTTGAAATGTTTTGTATAGTTTAAGTATAGTACAATTCAACTACAAAGATTTTCCACTTCTTATCCCCAATTTGCCACCCTTGAAGTGTTGCTATGATTCACAATTCCATTTGTAGCAGATTATTAATCATAATTATTTAACACAAGCCTATGTAATTGTTTGTGATACTATTCTAAATGCTAAGTTTCTTGGGAAAATGATGAGAACATTATTTTTCTAGTTATTATATATTATATATTGTTTAGGGAATAAAACCTTCATATGTTTCTATGTTACAAGTATTGCCTTTTATCTAATATCGCACATCATAGATGTCAAGGTTGATGAGTAATCAAAATTTTTCAAATTACAGTTTTATATAAAAACAATTATTAAGAATTATTTTTAATAATGGATTTAGGAATCTAATCTTTATTTTAAGAAAGGGAATACATTTTCTTTTGTTGCAAATGAATCCAAGCATTAATGGAGCCTTTTATTTTAATAAAAATAATGTCCAAGCAGAAAATTCCGTTTGAGTGGATAATACGATAATTACAAACCTTAATAATGCTTCATCCAGTAAATCTTTCCTGTTGGTCATTCCAATGAGGAGGACATTGTTTAGGGAATTAACACCATCAATCTATAATGCAAACCGTCAGCCTATAAAACAAAATGATATTCATAGTTGAATCAAGTGAGTGAAATTTCACCTTAGTGAGAAGCTGGTTCACAATACCATCATGAACACCGGTGCCATCCCTTGTTGACCCTCTAGTCTGTCAAAA
>NW_018213527.1:0-1057 GCF_001263595.1 Phalaenopsis equestris | reverse complement strand
CACTTTTAACTTTGCACTTGATATAGACATTACTAAGTGACACACCTCTTGTATTCGATCCAAGGCGCGGATATTGTCTAAGGTGTCCAAGGATGGAGACAATCCGCCATGCAAGCAGAAAATCTACACCAAATAAAAAAATGTGCATAAGAAACAATATAAAGGAAAGATAAAATTGATATCAAGAGCAAACCTGATTCTCAATCAGCGCTGTAAGCGGAAGATAATCAAACAGATCTGTGAAGTACTTCCAAACATTTGCATTTCCATATTTTCGCAAGCATTCATCATAGAATCCATAACTGACACAAATTTCAAACATCAATATCTAATATTGTAAGATGTTGAAACAGAATCATCAATGAATCACTCATACGCAAATTAATTCAAATGAAATCTCTCAATAATTCATTGAAGAACCAAAAAATGAAATAGAAAGAGCTAAAGCTACCAATTTTGTACTAGAATTTTACAAGCAGAAAAACAGCCATGTTTGGGATCGTTTGGGGCTAATGCAACTGTTTGTAAAGTTGTTTAAGCAGTTGATGTAGGAAAAGTAGTTGTTTGTGAAAACACAAAACATAACAATATGGTTAGAATGTAAAATGATGAGCTCAATCATGTAAAGTTGTTCTAGATAGAAAACTTTTCAGAACACACTTTAAGGCTGTTAGCCAACACCAATGTGGTTACGGTTTGAAAAGCAAAGCTGACAAAACATATCCGAAAGAAGGCAAGTCAACCATAAAAGAGTATTTTCTTTGCCTCTGGGCTTCAGAGACAAAACAACAAAATATGTTGTTAATAAGTTGGAAAAAAAATGAAGTTCAAATTGCATGAATGAAGAAAAAAATAAATAAAAATACATTTTCTCAAAAGACAAATGTAAAGTGAGCTACATCATTGATAGATAAAGCCGCTTGACATCAACCTTAGCCTTATCCACTCAAGCTTTGGACAGGCAGTGATGGCATATATTAACAAGCTACCTAAGCCAACAAGGAGTTATAGCTTAAGAATCAGTTTCTCCAATCCTCTTTACTGGTCGTTAAAAAAA
>NW_018213526.1:0-1057 GCF_001263595.1 Phalaenopsis equestris | reverse complement strand
TTATGCATTATACTTATTAGTGATTGTGGGCATCATCAACTTTATTAGCAAAGAAGGGTGACAAATTTAACTGCATTGGTAATTTTCTTGACATCACGCACTAACCTTATTCGCATCATCAAATATTGATATTATTGCGGATGAGATGGTGGCTTGGTGGTTGAGCATTGCCTCCCGTACGAAATGATCTCATGCTTGAAGCTCATCGACCTCTAAAAAAAAGAAATACTGTTATGATTAGCGATCGTAGCCAATAATATGTTGACTTTGATTGATGTTAGCACTAACACTGACAAAAATATTGATATCATTGGCATACATCAACCTTATAAATGAGAATAAATATAAAAGGCATTATCAATGACATGCAATAAATTTATGAAAGATGATATAAGTTAATATTCTTGGTGGTGGAGAAAGATAACTTCATTGGTTTTAGTGGGTATTTATATTGTTAATTAGTAGTAATATAAGATGAACTTATTGGCTTTGATGGGTACGATATTGTTGCCCATGATATGCTTCAACTTCATATTAATGATAGTAGACTTTTACCCTATGGCTGGCTATTAGTTTAATGACATCAGTGAGTGATTACTTTATGATATTTTGTATGTATCATTGGAGCAATTGTCAGTATCGATAATTTGCATTAGCTTTGTTAGCAATGGTGAGTACTTGTATTATCAATGGATTGCATCAACCTTATTAGCTATAAAAAACATCAACAATAGTAACTACGTTGTCGTTGAAGTTTATCAGTGATGATGAGCTTCAACATCATAAACAATGGCGAGTGAAAATTTTAATGACATTATTAAATGTAGATGCTAGTGTCTATTGTGTACATCGGCCTTACTGACAATATAGGGATGAACGTTATTACTGTCGCCATACATAAGTTGTTTCGGCAATGGTGATTGGATGATGCAGGTTTGATCGATGTTGTCTATTTGATGATTATGTTCATATAATATCGGCTAAGCAATCATGATTATCAGGGAGTCAAATCTTAGCATTTTTAAAATTTGTAAGCTCTCCCAACCTTTATTTGTAT
>NW_018213525.1:0-1057 GCF_001263595.1 Phalaenopsis equestris | reverse complement strand
ATGCATGGTGTCTTTTTCAACCAGTCGAAAACTTCAGTAGTAGTTTTCATGTGATGTAATTCCTATGGACGTTTGTTAGATATTGCTTAGTCGGCTTTAGCAATATGATCTCTGTACAATTCATGATTGGTATGCTAATACCCATTACATTATCAAAGAGGGGATTCAAACCACTTTGGTGCATCTAAAGAAGGAAATTCAGACGGGGATTGAAATCAACACTTTTACTCCATTGCTTTGGAAGGATCTTAAGGAGACGGCTATGAGGTATCTCTAGATCATAACCGAGAGTTCCGAACAACTACTAGTAACTCCTTCGAAGTGTGGGGAAGGATCTAACAGTTCGAAGATATATTTACGAAAGAGATTCTTGAAGGATTTCCAATTAAGAGAGAGGTACAACATGTCATTGACCTTGTGTCTGGTTCGGTCATTCCCAATAAGCCTGCATATAAGATGTCTCAAAATGAAGCACGAAGAGTTTCAACGTCAAGCGGATGAGCCGATCCACAAAGGCTTGGTGTGACTTAGTGCTAGTCCGTGCATGGTTCTAAAGAAGGGATAGGTTTGAAGATTTGCTGTTGGAATCATCAATGGTGCCTGTGTACGATATGTATGACCATGATCATTTTCTGGCCTCTAATAGTGTATTTGCTCATAAAAGAGACCAATTTTTCGGAATGAAAGATTTTGAATATATAGTTGACAGAAGAGCTGATGGTGAATATTCCTATGATGGAAGGGATTTGAAGAGTGATCAAACTAAAATGATATGTTGATTCTACTTCTCTCAGCAATTAACATCAAAACTGATATACACTATCATATGGATCTAACATAATTACTTCAACAACAACAAAACTTCAAAGTCGAATCAGTGCATTCCTACCAATTAGTTTCCACTTGAGACACCAAAATACTTGGGTGTATGACATTTATTTGGAAAACATCCCCAACTCGTACTAAAATTGACCTCCGTTCCATCAAGTGTATCTTCCTCGAATATTCTGCCACTCAAAATGGCTATTGTTGTCTCGATCCTATCACAAATAAACTC
>NW_018213524.1:0-1057 GCF_001263595.1 Phalaenopsis equestris | reverse complement strand
TTTTTTCGTCTTTATATATTTGAAGAAAACTCTTTGATTTTAATTTCCTTTCAAAAGAATTTCAAAATATATTTCAAAATTAATGTATATTTTTATTCTAGTTCATGAAACTTCAATTTGATCTAATATGTGAATAAATAGGCTAAAATCCATAGGAATTCAAAATAGCTTAAGAGAATCAAATTTATAGGAATGCAAAGTGGGCAAATGGATCAACAACCACAAGGGTTAATATTTTGTCAAAGGAATGAGATTCCAAGAATTTTTGTTGGGAAATGTTGTCTTCCTTTTTTTAGCTTAAATTATTGTGTTTGACACTAATCATCTACAAATATATCTTCTAAAAGAACATTTCATAAGTGCATGGGTTCTCCATCAAAGATAACAACCTTATTTTGTATTTAAGCTTCCATCTTAAGTGATTATTTTGTATTTAAGCTTCCATCCTAAGTGATAAGCTGTCATCAGTATTGTAGAGTTTGAATTTTATAATTCTCTATTAAGAGAAAAATTATGGCTAGTAAATTCAAATTGCGGTGCTCGAAGCTTCCCTTTTTCAAGTGTCAGAATTTTAAGAATTTTCTTAAAAGAGAGATAAGTTTCGTAGGCACTAACGATAGATTTTATATCATCTCATACTTATTCCATCTCCTCTTAAATTGTCTTAAAAAAAATAAGGATTAACTTGTAAAATAAGTGTTCAAACTCGTTGTAGACATCTATAAGAAGAGGTTTCAAACTTCATCTTGAATATTTTAGATGGTTGTTTTTATTTTAAGGTAGATTTTTTAGATTGTCACGACGTTTAGGTAGACTAAAGAGTAAAATTTTAGTACATTGATGCTTGGCAATAATTTTTTTTATAAAAAACAAATGTGTTATCATCAATTGTATTGTAATTAACAAAAGCTCAGCCAAGTTTGATGATAGAGTTATTAACAATGTGTGAGTTGACAGAGGTAAAATGAAGAATTTTGTTGTACAAAAGACATTTTCTTATAAATGAATCATAAACAGAATGTCGACAACCGATTAATTTAAATTTTGATTTTTTTTT
>NW_018213523.1:0-1057 GCF_001263595.1 Phalaenopsis equestris | reverse complement strand
CCATTTTTCACATCCGGGCTTGGGACCGGCAATGAGAGTGTTAATGTGTGTATAAATATCAAGGTGCTATACAAATAATTTTCGCAGCTATTATAAATAATTTTAAATTGTATAGGTTTATGACATCAAGATGTTATAAGTATAAATATCAAACTTTGGATATTAGAAATGTAAATATATTAGGATTGTGTCGGCTGTATTTTTATGTGTTTCACATCTTACCAATAAATGATATCACCTCATCATGATCTTTATATGCTGGAATGGATTATGGTTTCACAGTGTCTTGTAATGTGTGTTATTTTTGATTGTTTCCTTATTATTTGCCAAGCTTCAAACCCTTTCTTCTTAAGTTGCGAATATTCATTCATTTCATCTTGTGCTTCAGACCACATACGAGAATTTCCGCTACAGAACCGATCGTCGGCGCAATGTCTACGATCGGGGTTGCCTGAACAACTTCATGGAGGTGTTCTGCACCAAAATAAAGCCCTCGAGGAATGACTTCCGCGCCTTGGTGCAAGAAGAAGCCCCAAGGCCGGCTCAGAATGTTCGCCCCGGAGAGCCCGAAGACGATTTAGGGAGCTACCACCGTTCGAAGGTAGAAGATGACCTCGACATTGGCGGGGATCTGCTGAAGATCTCCCAGCGGCGCAGCATCGAGGAGTTCGACGAAGAAATCGGCCGTAGAAACGACAGCGGGAGGCCCGGAACCGTTTCGGAGGCCGAATTCGCATCGGATTTGGAGAAGCAGGTCCCGATTACTGGAACTGAGATTCCCATAACAAGAACTGATGCGAGGAATTCAAGCTGGGGGAGGAGAAGCAGCAACTGGGAGATATCACCTGAAATCTTCACGAAGAACTCTTCTGCTGCTGCGGGAAGCGGGAGTTTGATGACGGAGAAAGAGAGGTTAGTAGGAGAAAGAAAAGATTGAATTGCTGAATAGAAGCAAGTGGCTTTATGTTCTTAGCAAGGAGAATTGATTCCGGAGCCATGATTAGATTGATTGTATTGCTCCTGATCTATTGTTTCATTTTTATTATCTTTTTTTTTT
>NW_018213522.1:0-1057 GCF_001263595.1 Phalaenopsis equestris | reverse complement strand
GGGGGACTGAGATTCAAGAGCTTCAAACACCTAATACATAAAAATTTTTACAATTTGTGGATTGCCTTTATATTTCAATCTTCTCTCTGGCTAAGTATCTCAAAGGCAAATTTTGTAAGGATTAGCAGCCATCATTAGTCTTTAATAAGCTGGGGAATTCCAAAATATGTTCAAATATGATTAAAGTAAAGAACAAGGCTGAAGACCTTTTCCTCTGGGAATTGGGGGAAGGTGTTATCAATTTTTAATGAAAAATTTGGTGGGTGAGGAGATATTAGTAGCTTGCCTTCCTTCAACTAGCCATTTAAATCTCAAAGTCTTTGATTGTTGGAATGGGGGATAGTGGAATACTCAAATTTTGCAGAATATTCTGGAGGACCAACTGGTCAAAAATATAGTATTCATTCCTATTGACACATCCAGGAAAGATAAAATTAATATTAAGAAGAACTCATCTTAAAGTGCATCAACATACATTTAATCTCTTTGTGACCAGGGCGTTCATCTACATTGGGGTGGATACCTCTGGGGAAAATTTCTTTCCCCCTCCATGTCCTTCTTTTGTTGGAGATTATTCTCGAAACTTCTTCCCACAAATGTCATACTAGACCTTAAAGATTTGAGAGGCCCCTTATGTTGTCAACTTTGTAGACAACAGTAAGAATCTATTCCACATCTTCTCTTCAGTTGCCCATTTGTACAGCAGGTTTGGACAAATGTGTTAAATCAGACCAACATACAGACTCCAAATCTCTCATGGCAGAATTTCTACACTAGTTGGAAGAACTGACAATAGCTCAATCATGCCACCATGCATTGCGTTATTGATTGGTTTGTTTGGATGGCTAGAATCCAACATAAATTTGAGTAGAAGCTGCTTGGTGTAATTTTCAAAAAGTGTACCTATAAACAAAAAAGAAAGAAAAAACAATACGTACAAGTATACGCCAAAACACGAATTATAACCCAAAGCAAAAGTGTACCTATAAAAAAAAAATTCATCAACCATGTGAAGTGTATTTGATGAATCTGCAAGTATGTTGTATCAAAAAATATT
>NW_018213521.1:0-1057 GCF_001263595.1 Phalaenopsis equestris | reverse complement strand
CCGATATGGTATATGAGCCATACCATAACAGGTTTAAATGTAAAAAGTGAAAAGTGAAATGTTAGGTATGTAAATACAAGGGAATTGAGTGGTATGTATGTAAATCCTCATCGGGACATTTACTTACATACCACCCAATTCTCATACTCTTACACATCTAACATCTAGACTTTACTTTTTACATTTTACCACGAAAAATCTATCATATCACATAAAAAATAACACTATTTTAACCTTTAAAAAGTGGAATGCACTTTTTCATTCACGTGTAAGGTGACAAATGTAAAAATTGAAAATTTAACTGTTAGATATGTAAATTAACAGGATTTGAGGGGTGTGTAAGTAAACTCTCCTTGAATTTTCATCTTTTCAACAGATGTTTGTGATTTTAGTAAATCATTTATTGTCCACATTGCAGGAAGGATTCTGAACAGACCAAACAGATCGAAGAACTCCATAAACAAAATGATGATTTGGCGAACGAGAAGGGGCGCCTGCTCGAAGAGATCGAGCGAATAATGTCGGTGTCCGGTCAGATCTGAAAAAAAACAATTTTTTTTTTCTTGGCCTGAAAACATCATTCTACAATTTGACTGTTTTTATAGCGCCATTGTATACTCCAAAGGAGAATTGAGAAGAGGAATTTTCTTCAGGGTTTGTATCAGTATATGATGAGGAGAGTTGAAGAAGATTTATAATGCCAACTGTGACTGTGTTATATATACAGAGAACTATTTGTTGTTTTGAATTCTGATGGAAAAATTTTGATGTTATGGGCATGAGATTTTGTCCATTGTGATGTATTATTTTGAATAAAGCGATTAATGTTGAGAATTGTTCAAATCTGTGTATGTTTAGCTGAAATATGAAGGTGGCAAAATGATATGATTCTCACCTATTTAAGTATTGTTTGGTCTAGTGGTCTCGCGGTTTTGACTTATTGGTATAACTTCTCAGGAGATTACTCATCTAAGGAGTGTTTCAAGGCAAGCACACTTAATATTGAAGTTTTTAATGAAATTCCACTGTTACATCAGCAGATGCCTCGATGTATAAG
>NW_018213520.1:0-1056 GCF_001263595.1 Phalaenopsis equestris | reverse complement strand
ATTTAGGGATAAAAACAATATTAGCAGCATTGAAATACTTGGGTAATTCAAACTATATAACAGTGATAACATCCACCTTAATGATGTCCCAGGCCTTTTTATAGAAGTCAGCTGTGAAGCCATCTGTACCTGCATATTTGGAGCTATCAATAGAAAGAAGTGCTTGTTTGACTTCCTCTTCACCAGGCACTTCAGCCAAATTGATTGCAGCAGTGTGTTCTAGATTAGAAGAAAATAGATTAGAGTCAATCTGCTCCCTGGGAAAATTTGTGCACTGCATCAGTTTCTGACAGTAACCTACAGTATCTCAGCAATAGCCCCATTGTATTTTAGCCAGTTCTCTTGATTATCTTTAATATCATGAATAGTGTTACATCTCCTCTGATATTTGATGCAAACATGGTAAAATTTTGTAATCATGTCTCCATCTATAAATTTGATTATGGATGCATTTTGCTTAATGAATTGATCCTGCCATGCCACTACAATTAGAAGCTTTTCGTTAGCTTCCAAGAGGGATGCCTCATCTACTTGTCCTAGGATGGTAGCATTTTTCATTTCCTTTAACTCCTTCTCAGCCTGGTCCACACCAGTCATAATGTTGTCAAAGGTGTTCCAATTCAAGTAAATTAAGGCCTTGCCAACTTTTTCCTGCAATCTCCAAAGCTTGATCAGGCGGTTTGGGTGTTCACAATCCCTCTAATGCTCTTTTACAGTGTGAAGAATGTCTTGATGAGTTGCCTAGAAGTTGAGGTATCTGAAGGGTGCTTTGCTTTGTTGGTTAGAGGCTGAAATGGTTATTAGTAAGGGTCTATGGTCAGAGCTAGCCATACTGAGATGTTTTATGGAAGTGTGTAGGAAATTCTATACCCAGTTATCATTAACTATGATTCTGTCGAGTCTTTCCCAAAGTTTCCCCCTTCTCCATGTGAAATCTGGGCCACTATAACCCAAATTAATAAAACTTGAGGCCTAAATGTTATCATTGAAAGCTATCATGGTAGCAATGTTTGGGGGTCTACCACCATTCTTTTCAGTAGGAGAGGTAAGGCAATT
>NW_018213519.1:0-1056 GCF_001263595.1 Phalaenopsis equestris | reverse complement strand
AGAATTGTGTGGTATGTATGTAAATGCCCCATTTTCACATCTAACTAAACAAAGTTGATTTTAGTAATAAAAGCATAACATTTAATGAAAAGTTTAACATTATTCTATTTATTGTATGCTATTGCTTGCATCAAGATCCGTGCTGGATCCGAAAAGCTTTTTAGTGATTTCGTAAAAATTAATGATAATTTATTGTTTTACTATTTATCTATTTATATTTAATTGCAAAAAATATTTAATAATAACATTTAATTATTGATTTAAATTTATGATGAAATCTTACAAAAAAAAAAGTTGTTGGGTTGTTGGTTTTGAAATAAAATTATAATAATCAGCTTGAGCTGAGAATTTCAAATTAAAAGTTTACATGTAAAATACATCAATTTTTTTATTAAATAAAATGTATTAAAAGAAAAGACTAATTATAGGCATTCTTCTTCCCCCAAATTTTATTTTTTTTCATGCAAATGTTAGCCAGTTAGGCCTAATAAATACCACTTAAAAATAATATAAAATTCATTTGATTTGAAAAAAAAAATAAATATTTTAACCAAAATAACTTTTACACAATATTTTAATAATTAGATAATAATTTAATATTTTATTAAATTAAAATGCCTTCGCTGAAGAATTGCACAGTCAAATTTAAAAATTTATTTTCACATTAATTTTTTTTTATTTGATATATGAAAGAATACAAAATAAATATGAATATGAAAGAATTTAGTGTGTAAATACAAAATAAACGCCTCTTCAAAAAATTTGTCGTACAATTTTATTTCTTTCATGTAAATATTTAATTTATTCTTACACTAAAACATACTTAAAAAATTCTTAATGCTAATAATCTTAAAATAAACACGATCGAAAATATAAATTTGGTCCAAGAGCAAGTCGGTGCCGACTGCAAATTTTCAAGCTTTGGTCTAAAGAAAATAAATTTGTGGTTTTCTTTTCTTCTTTTCAATAATTTAAATAAAAAAAGTTCAAGCATTTAATAGAAGCAGTTCTGGATTTGCTTGGTGGCTATATTTCTTTTCACATTTTACCAAACAA
>NW_018213518.1:0-1056 GCF_001263595.1 Phalaenopsis equestris | reverse complement strand
CATACATATATATACATACTTTCTTGATCGAATTTGGTGTCAGAAATTATAAATTTCCATTATCATTAATAACATATAAGCCATTTTTTATTTTAGTTATTTATTTTTGGGGAAAATTGAGCCCAAAGGGCAATATGCAAGAAATGCATAAAAATAAAAATCATTTTTTGCAATCAAAGAAAGATAAGAGAGTTAGTGATCAGTCGAGCACAAAAAATGCATAAAAATAATTTTTGTAGATGTTGGATTGCATGAAACTTCCATAGATAATCCATATGCTTGTTGCAAACTTTTGTTTTTATTGATCCACTTTGGTTAAACCTATTTGCATGGAGTGTGCTTATAGTTGTCATTTTCCAAGTTAACACACAATTTGAAATGCCTTTAATTGAATCAAAAAAGTAAATTTTAAAAGGAAAAACTGCCTCTTATCATCTCCTTTTTGTTCCATATCATGGTGAGGTGGGCTTCCTTAAAATCATTTTTGAAAGCTATACAAATTAAACTTTGAAATAGAACATTGATTTTTCCTCTTACCTTAGCCATTCCATATCATGGTGAGGTGGACTTCATTTCAATATGTAATAAAAATTGCAAATTAATTGATAGATTATAAAGAGCAAAGTCTTGATCTTTATTGGGTATAAATTTTATGAACTTTATTTCATGCTCTCTTGGTAAATGATAATAAGCTCACACAATTTATACTTTTTAATGAGCTCTCATATAAATGCTTCCAATAATTAGCAAAACTCCCGTGATAATTTTTTTTACTAATTGTCAAATTCTCAAGATAATTTTTTTCATGTAATTATTCTATATTAACAATCTTAAGAAGAGATATGGTTGATATATCGACTCATGTCACTGAAAAGAGAAATAATAGATTATGTTGATGCAAAGGTTATATGGCAAATGGAAGATCAAGTGTTTCCTTGCCTTTTAATTCTAATGGCAGTGTCTATTAATAGGGGTTCTATTGGTCTTTTATGGAGATGATTAAGGGTATTTTAAAAGATACATGACTTTGATTAGACTAATAGTGTAACATTTTTT
>NW_018213517.1:0-1056 GCF_001263595.1 Phalaenopsis equestris | reverse complement strand
TATCACTTTTAAATATACAAGCCTCAATTATTTTTGTCTGGTCATATCATGGGTCGTTATCCTGTCCTAAAGGCTATATAATCTATCGGTAAATATTGCCCCCTCTCAACATAACAATTATCAATAGCTCATCTGATACAAACATTTCCTCGTCATTACCGTCTGATCACAATGATTTTCAGAGTTTTGTTACTATAATATCATATCTCTGCATAGCGTACTGGCAAGTACTTATGTAATAGTCTACCAATAACATTCTTAATGACATTTCTTAAAGCATAATATATGTAACAAACATTCATAGACACTTCATACATCACATGCATGAGTCATAACAGATGAATACATGCAGATAATTATTTCATAAGCATAGTTATATGTATCATGATATAATATTATTGTATGTATCTTAAAAAGAAACCAGCTGTCATTCATACATTCCAAGCAGATAATCATCTACGTTATGCAAGAAGTTTTAATACAACAATGTCGATTTCATAATCACATAAAATCTACATAAGGTTATTTTTTAAAACTAAGCACGAGATTACTTCGCCTGACTTAATGGAGTAGCCTTACGAGGAGTTTCCACACGCTGATCTCTAGCTCGCTGCCTCGTGTAAATAACCTGAAAATCATAAACCCAAAACATGACTTATTTGTCAAAACATACCTTAAATGGGCTTTTCAACATAATTTCATATCTCCGATACCGCTTAATTTTCTCCCCAAATCTTCCTAACACCTCAAAACTCCATTCCCCTTCGTTCATATTGTGCGAAAGCTCTCACGGAAGCTCGCAAATTAAGTTTTGACGCTTCTGACACAAGTTCGATGCCTGGTAGGAAGACCAGAAACAAAAAGTGCACAAAATCAAGGCAAACATCAAACAAAAGTGTGAGGATCCAAATGAATGCCTAGAACAATGTCAAAGAGGGTTTCACACTCACCAATTTCTCTCACAACTACCGTTCGCCCCTTGCTACAATAATGGATTGCGGGATCCTTCGCCGTCGAGCCGCTGATCGCTCCAGGAGGAGAATTCGGGAGAGGGAC
>NW_018213516.1:0-1056 GCF_001263595.1 Phalaenopsis equestris | reverse complement strand
CTATCTATTGCACCTGTCTTATGAACAATTTGAATGTTGATGTACAAGAATGGGAAACATATATACATCAATAATCTTGCAAATTTGTTTCTTTAGGGCGTTGCAGTTGCCCTTCCTGTGTATTTTGCCACTCAAAGGTATGCTTTGTCCATATCTCTGATATTAAATGTGGAACATTTGCAAAGTAGTTAAAAATTTAGGCATATCAACCTCAATAACCTAATGACACCCCCTCCTCTGTTCCTTTTTTATTGCTTATTATGGTATATTCTGATGTGTATAACTGAGATCATAAACCAAGCAGATGTTTTCACTCGTTTGTGAAAGGCAGCTATTAGAATGTTTAAAATTGACCTTTTTTACAAATACCAGCAAATGGAAGGCATTTAAATTGGCATCTCTGTCTGGCTTTGCGGAACCTCTGGGTGTGATTATTGTAGGTATGCGTATATTTGATTATCTCCACACTTCATTTTGGTTACTACTTTAGCATTTATCAGTTTTAAAGTGATGGTTTATTTGATTCTTTTTTCGTGCTCTATTTTTGTAAGATGACGGTTTGTATAAACGTTTTACCTGCTCTAATTTTCTCATCTATTATAACATTTTGCTTATGTATAAAATGTTATTTTCATCTTCTTGTAGCTCTTTGAAACTTGTGAAATACAAAGTCTTTCGTCTGTGTTTCAAGCTGTATTTTTAGAAGGAAGCTACCTACTTTCTTTCAGACATTACCTAGGCTTGCTTGGGTCCATGCAAAACTGAGAAAATTACAATCACTTATTTTTTGTTAGGCAGTATATAGGTGTTTTTCCGTTTCCTTCTGGTAACTGGTATTTCTTGCTATCCTGCATCATCTATTTTAGCAATGTGGTTCTGCTTGTTGCTTGTTACAGTGGCTGCGTTTGTGCTTTGATTTCATTTTGGTTTCGCTAGCTGTTTTATGGTGTGGAACACTAATGACTTTTTCTTTTTCAGTTGCTTATCTTTGCTCTACCAATCTTTGGATTACTATGCTTTACTTTTTCCTTCTGGCTTTTGTTGTTAACTGTGGCA
>NW_018213515.1:0-1056 GCF_001263595.1 Phalaenopsis equestris | reverse complement strand
ATATATATGCCCCCAAAAATAAAATATTTATAGAAATAAACACAACCGTTTGCATGCCATTTCAGTCCAACAATAAATAAGAGAAGCATATACAGAAGCAACTAAACCGCCGCCATGGCAGAATGGCCGCCCATGCTGGTGTTGCTGGCCCAAATGGCTTTACCATCTTCGCCGTAGATGACGACGTTGCGGTCGCTCTGGAGGACGAGCTCATAAACTCCCTTATTTTGCTGTATGCTATTGCTGGACCATACAACTCTAGCTCCAAAATCACTAGAAATGACAAGATTTCCATCGAACTGCAGCTGCAGAATGCAATTAGCGGCGACTCTCCCCGTATACCATATTTCAGAACTGGTGGCACGCAGGACGAGATTACAATCAGTCTGCATGGTGAGGGAGAAGACGCCGTACTGAAGCGATTCCCCCGGATACAGTGTCTGGCCGGATTTCAAACGGTCGTTGGCCGAGGCTGGAATGGCTAAGGCCGCCATGGAGAGCAAGAGGAGGAGAAAGGTTGTTGCCGGGGAGGACATTGTGAGTTTCTTCTGCAAGCTTGGTTTGCTATATGTGTAATTTTCTCTGTGAGTGAAGTGCCGGAATAGGTTATTAGGAATTTATATGGGTTATTGTGGTTTAGGAGTCAATAGAAAAGTCAAATAATAATCACAGTATTTTAATGGAGATTGGAGTAATCCTCTCTTTGAAAACTCAATGGGATTAGTTCATCGTATGTTGAACAATTTCAGCGTTCTTATATATTGTTTTTTATTATGAATATGTATAAAATATTAAAAAAATAGTTTTTATACTAAAAAAAGGTTAAAGTTAGGGTAGATGGAATGAGTGTATATAATTGTTTAGGGTTTAGGATGCAGTCATAAAGGAGGTATTTTGAATTCGAGTTTTTGAAAATAGTGTTTTTTGTATTTTTCTTTTAATGAAATTAAGAAGTCATGTTTTCAGCGTTTTACGTACGTTAGATTATTGTTTATTCACTAGTTGGAGATTTTAGTTCAACTATGAATCCTATATTTAATCTATTTTTGTCAATTC
>NW_018213514.1:0-1055 GCF_001263595.1 Phalaenopsis equestris | reverse complement strand
AATATTATCACCAAAAACCACTCTTTTATATATAGGTTAGGATGCTTAAGGTGTAAAAGTTAAAGTTTAAGTGTGAGATAAGTAAATACAGAAAATTTGGGTGCCATGTATATAAATTTTCTTTAAATTTTATGCCCTAATTGGTTAAAAACTTTCACTCTGCCAACTCTGTCAAAAAAAAAAATAATAATAATAAAATAATAATAATCCTGAATCTCAACCACACCCCTGCAATCTCGGCCGTGTCTGTCTCCAAAGGCTTCACTTCTGCTTCCTTTTTCTTCCCAATCCTCTTTTGCCCAATTCAGTCCAACACCTATCTATCAGTCATGGTGTCCCCCTCATCTTCCCTCCAACTTTTCTGAATCACTCTTCAGTCACTTGCACGGTTCCATCTCTCAAAACGAAGAACGGTAAATCAATATGCTAAAGATTACTTTTTTTTAATCAACAGTAGTCTGAAAGCAGTCATCCTCTCTCTCTCTCGCTTTCCCTTCTCCCAACCTCGCCTCCCCCAATCTAATCCTATTAACTGGTAAAAATTCCAGTCGAAACTCATCAAAGCTTCCTCCTTTCTCCATCCAAATCCCAAAAACTGCAGCTTTTCTTCTTTTTCACCATCATGGATCCCAAGAGTTCTTCCAATATTCCACCGGAGCAACCAAAGTTTCTCCTAAACCCAGATAAAAGGGATCCCTCAAGAGATAGCAGAGACCTCCAACCCCTCGTTCCCTCCACTTCTTCCTTAGCTGAGAGAGAGCCTACCAGTGCGGTGGATAAAGACGAGCAAAGGAAGCAGCTTGCTCCCAAGCGAAGCTCCAACAAGGATCGGCACACTAAAGTCGAAGGCCGCGGGCGTAGGATCCGCATGCCAGCTCTCTGCGCCGCTCGAATCTTTCAACTGACTCGCGAGCTCGGTCACAAGTCCGACGGCGAGACTATTCAATGGCTTCTACAGCAGGCGGAGCCTTCTATCATGGCGGCCACCGGTTCCGGCACCATCCCCGCCTCCGCGCTAGCCGCAGCACCTTCTTCCATTTCTCATAACAAATTCA
>NW_018213513.1:0-1055 GCF_001263595.1 Phalaenopsis equestris | reverse complement strand
CACGATGAAGTCCTTCTAAAACCCTACCCCTGAAACCCTATAAATTCCCCCAACCAGACAATCAAGCATGCTCGTCTAGACCCACCTCTCTCCAGCAGCCGTCGCCCAGCTTGCCGATCACTGGTTCTTTCTTTCCTTCTCTCCATACCTTCTCTTTGCATTACGTTCTAGGTTTTTTATTGGATTTGCTCTGATTCCTCTATTTTTTTTGTGTTATTTGTTATGAATTCGTTTGATGACGATGACGATTTGATGATTATAAGGTCTCGTTCGTCGTAATGGCGAATCCGCCTTGCCGACCATTCTGATATATCACCACCCATATTCCGAGTCATTCGATCCTATTTTTTTCTCTTTTTTTTTTCGTTTAAATTTTGAATGAATCGTATGAATTCTATTTTCTTCTCTTTCGTGTCGTTAGATTCATTTGAGATCAAAGATTTCTACATATTTAAAGATCTTTGCGGCCGATGATTAACTGAATTTTTGACAAGCATATGTCTGAACATCTTGTTGAAGTTTTTATTAATATGAGGCCCTTCGATCATCTAGTTTTAAATTATTTCATTACATATGGACTATTTATGAGATTACTACTCTTTTGTGGTTTTAATCTGATTTTGTTTCCGCAATTGTGAAGAAAAGGTCGCGTGATGAGTAATGCATAGTTCAAATGATAATCATAATAAGAATATGATTACATTTTTCCAAAGTCTTTCGCTCCTATCTGACTACCTTTACTTCCACATTGATTAACCTCTTCAATTTTAACGATTTGTGTTTAATTTATGTCGGTTTATTTCTGTAATCTTGTCCGTCTTTGATGCAAAAACCCTAATGTTCTTTACAGGCCTCCAATCGTCAGACATATTGGTGATGCCTAAAAAGTATTGAATGAATTTTATCCTAATTGTTAAAAATAAGCTTTCTCCATAGAGTTCTAATGCTTATTAACCTCATTTTTTTTTTGTACTTCTCATTTTTCTTCTTATGTTGAGTTTGAGCAATTCCCCGCTTCCTCGCCTCATCTTTCTTCTTATGTTGAGTATGTTTTT
>NW_018213512.1:0-1055 GCF_001263595.1 Phalaenopsis equestris | reverse complement strand
AAGGAATTTCAGGAATTACAGGAAGAAGGGTGTTAAATGTGGCTGCATTCATACTCATTGCTGATCTAGAAACCATCTCTACAAGAATCTCCCAAGCAAGCTCGACGTTCCCTGAGCGAACACAGCCAGCAAGAAATGAATTCCAGCTGCTAACACCAACCTGGAACCCATCGTCTTCAATCATCTCCAACATTTCCAATCCGCTCTCCAGCAACCCGTTTTCCACAAGCGCTGCAATCATTGAATTCCAAGTAGCCTCATTTCTGTTGGGAATTCTATCAAACAATTTGCGCGCATCTGATAGAGGAGCCAGTTTAGCGTACAGATCAAGAAGTGCGGTGGCGCAGAAGACATTGTGATGCTGAAGACCATATTTCAGTACGTGAGCGTGGAGCTGCCGTCCGAGAAAGAGACGGCCGAGTAGAGATGAGGAGCGTAGGACGAATGGGTAAGTGAACTCGTTGGGACATAGGCCCGCGACGAGCATGTTGATAAAGAGGTCAACCGCAAGCTCCGGGAAGGAAGCTGCGAGGTCGCGGATGACCGTGTTAAAAAAGAAAGTTGTGAGTATATGGGAAGGGATAAGGCGGAGGACCGCAGCGGCGGAGTCAGGCCGCCCAGCAAAGGAGTAGAGGAGGAGGAGGAGGTGGTGGAAGAGGTGGTTGGCGTCATCGCAGGTGAGCAGGCCGAGGCGAAGGAGGCGAGCATGAATTTGCAATCCTTCTCGGAGAGATCCCTTCTCCGCGGACTGCTCGAGCGCGAAGGCGAGGGACTCGGGTTGGATCCGCTTCAGCTGGAAAGAAGAAGAAAGTTTGTAGTGATGGCTTCGGGATCGAACAGAATCCGTAGAATGGGAATGGAGAATGGAATTGCAGGTGGAGGGAGAGAGAGAAGAAGAGAAAGGAAGACAAAGGGGAGGGGAGACAGCCGCGGTTGCCGGCATTGCCATCGAAGAAGCGGCTAACACAATTCAATAAAAACACGACGATTCTTAAATACAAAAAATAATAAAAGACTCAAAATAATAATAATAAAAAGTCCAACACAACACAACA
>NW_018213511.1:0-1055 GCF_001263595.1 Phalaenopsis equestris | reverse complement strand
CATGAAAGGGTTGGAGTAGCTCCAGTGGCAAATAAGAGTAGACATCGTCTTAGATGATTGGTCATATTAAACATCGACCACCATCTGATGACCCAGTTAGAAGAGTAGATGTTGTAGATTTGACTTATGTTAAAACAAGGTAGAGGTAGATCTAAATATATTTGGACATATTAGAATTAAATGAAAATATGACATTCAATTGAACACAATACAGGAAAACGTTTCATGTAGCAAACCCCACTTGGCTTGCTGTTGTTGTTGTTGTGCATTACCCATCAAATTATCCAACTTGTATACACTCTTCTCATATAAGTTTTCGGTTGTGATGTAGGGGCCACTTTCATCTACTTTCCCGATTGAGAACCGGATCTCGACAGTAACACTGAGGGCGTTAAAGATCCACATGGATCAAGCGAAGCATCTTCCGTTTGTAAAGCGCATATCCGATTTCCACCTCCTCCTCTTCTTGTCAAGGTACTTGGACGTGAACAACGACGTCCCTGCTCTCGCCGAGTGTGTCCAACGGCAAATCACTGTTCCCGAAGGCTATCAGCTTCTCATCGAATCCCTCGCTGCTGCTTCTTGAAGATAAAGCTAGTGGTTTGTTGGGGAGATGTTGTGTATGTTGTGCCCTTTGTTTTAGTTAATATATCTAGAATCATTATCAGTATATGCATATAATGGGATGTTCATATTTTCTTAGGAAATCAAGGTTTTATCTTTTATGGAAAATTGTCAGGTTGAATCTTTTCTGGAAGCAGATGCGTGAAGTTTATATCATCCATTTATTTGCTGTAATTGCATATTTGAATATTTAAAAAGCTTGCATATCTATATATTTTGTTTGTTAGAGATGTTTATCTATTTATTCACTGAGCCTTTGCATTAGAGGGGAAATGAAAGCCTTTTGTGCCCTCTAAGTGTGATTTGTTATTGGAACACTGCTCTTGTAGAAGTGTGTGATTCAGGGCAATGTTGAAAAAAGTTGGATTAATTCATTCCCAGTCATTTATGGAGTGAAATGTGTGATTGAGTTTAATATAACTGTAATTATG
>NW_018213510.1:0-1055 GCF_001263595.1 Phalaenopsis equestris | reverse complement strand
AGAGAGAGAGAGAGAGAGAGAGAGAGAGAGCAAGTAAAACCACAAACCTAACCCAAGTACAATAGCAATAAACATCATATTACTAGTAGACGCTTTTTAGGTAGGGCAAACACTCAAAAATATTCCATAAGAATTCTTCACTTTTTTTTTTAACAATTTAATACACATTTAAGCATTAATACTTCATCCATGGAGAACATCTTATCCATCTTTTTAAGCATGTCGTATGCTCATTAATAAGAGACATCATTAATGAGCATTGTATTCATAACCGTCAATTTCAACATTATTGAATAGAAAAATGCCATCCTTTTTAAGGCATTCTACATTAGAGTGAAAACGGATTAATGTTAGCGACCGGGTTGCATCTATCATCAAAAAAGCCAAAGTGATGCTTAAGGTTCTTATAATAACTCCTACCCATTCATAGTGTTGATTTGAAATTGTCTCAAAAGCAATAGGAATTCCTTCAAAATCCTCTAATTGAATGCAATCAAGCCTTATAGATTTTAGGAGGGTTATATTCATTCTTAGTTTGAATTGTGTTTATTCATCATGTAAGATAGAGATTAGTCTCTCATGATTTTTGCAATTGGGGTAATGATGCAAATAGTTAAACATTAATCGAGTCTATTGTTGATTGAGAACTATTTTCAAAACCACTCTTTAGCTTGCGCTTGATCCAAGCGTTAGAGAATTTTTTAAAGGGCACCAAATGTGGCAAGCCTTAACAAAAAGAGAAGTCTATCATAATCAAGAATTGACTAGGTAGGTCAGCTTGTTTGTACTTATGCTAATCTAGCCAACTCGTGGTGGTGAATAAGCCTCTAACTATTAACCCAAACATACCACATCATTGACCAAAAGTTGAAAAGTATTGGGCGAGAGTAACTATTGTTAAAGCACATTGACATAGCAAAATTATGATACCCATTCATCTTCACCTTAACACTAAGAATACAGAGAATACTTGTCAAACACTGGCCAAGCATGTGGCTATGATTGCTATGCATAGGGTTGAAATTCTCGTTCATATCCGATTTTTTTTTTTTTTT
>NW_018213509.1:0-1055 GCF_001263595.1 Phalaenopsis equestris | reverse complement strand
TTGTGAGCTGAAATTGATAAGGTCGTTGATTTAGTAACTGATGAAGTTATGAGTTATTGAGGATGAATTGGCAAACGTTAAGTAGAATAGTGTCACATACCATCTCTAGCTATCATCTTTGGTGATTGGAAAATTCCAAGTGACATTGGTTGTCAAGCTTAATATGGGGTAATATTTTAATCCTACAAAATAGATAGGGATCGGGATGGGGGGTATGTTGTTTGGGTCTTTGGTATGATGCATAGTGAGATAGATCACATTGTTTTCTATTGGCACATTTCTCGTGATCCGGGTGTTTTTTTTGCTGTTTGTGGATATATAATTATTATAGTAAAATGATCGTGGAGTTATTTTTTAGTTAAAATGACACCTCTTTTGATCTTTTAAGTCAAACTTAAGTATTTATGGGCATTAAGGTGGCTCAGTTGAATTTTGGTGTTGTTATTTTCAAACAATGCGTTAAATATGTTGGAGAACACTATGCTAGCAGGTTGGACTGTAGACCTATTAAGACTTCAATAAATTTTAATGCTACAATAGGTAGATGTTAAAGCTTTGCTGGTAAACTAAACTATCTGTTGTACAAATAAAAGTTTTGTTTCAAGTTTAGTTAATTATTTTTCCATATGATGGTCATTAAGATTCTTTTATTCACCTCATTAGACATTTGTAAGGGGAATTGAGTCAAGACTTGTTATATGAAGAGAGAGAAAATTGTTAGGTGATTGACTTTATTGACGTAAATTGAGTATGGCCTCCCTATGATGGGCGTTTTAGCATATCCTGCTGTGATCATTGGGTGTGTTTTGTTGACTTGGAAGCGTAGAACATGATGATGTTACTAAATCAATTGTGAGGCTCATATCGAATCGGGGCATTGACTGCACACGAGCTATTATGATTGAATCAATTTTTGTGAGCCTTAAAATTTGGAGAAAGAAGACAAATGAAATTGCTATTGTTGGCGTATAATGTATTAAATAGGTCTTTATTAAAATCTTTTTTTTAGAAGTGCAAAGCAAAAAGTAGTATTTTTATTTTAAGGAATTGTTTGG
>NW_018213508.1:0-1055 GCF_001263595.1 Phalaenopsis equestris | reverse complement strand
AAAAATAAATAAGTTTTTAAAATCACTACTCGTGTTAGTTGTGTGTTCTTGTTTGGGGTTACTCTCCGTTGGGTGTATTAGGCATTGTCTAAAGGTTGCAGACTTTTCATAAAGAAACTTCACACTTCTCCTTCAGTTTGAATGGTCATATGGATTTTTCCCAAAGTGAATGATCGGAAGTTGAGTACTTTTAAATTCATAATAATAGAGTGATATATTAACATCTTAGTGTTGTACAAAGATCCAACACATATATAGGTAAAAAGAAAATGACAGAAAAGATAGTATGAGTTTCTACGTTGGAAAACCTGAAGGGGCAACTGTCTCAATTGAAATGACGCCACTATGTCGATATATATTACAAAATCTTATTAATTTTTGAATAGCCGGAAGCAATATTGCACGAGTGGTAGATGACTTTTGCTAGAGAAGTAGCAGAAAATGTTGAGGAAGTGACGGTGATCCGATTGCTGTAAAGAAAAGCTGACGATAAAGGTCGAGTACTAGAAATTCTGATGTTAGTATCGAAGGTAGCAGTGACAAAAGTGATGGCTGGGTAGCAGAGAACTGATTGTGGCGACAGTGGTATTTCAACGACGATGGTGGTCCTTTAGCATGAACAATGGGCAAGGCCAGACAATAGTCATTGGTGTCGGCGTCTGTCGGACGGTGGTGGTTCGGTGGCGACGGCCAGACGACATTGGTTAGATAATCAAGGTTCGACGGTGGAGGTCATCAAACGATGATGATCAGGCAACGATGGTTTGGTGGTGACAGCGGCTCGATAACAATGAATAGGAAGTGGTGGTTTGATAGTAGCGGCTTGTCAACAGTAGCAATGAGTTGTCAATGGTGGGCAGAAAGTAATGGTTCAACGATAGAAACTCGACAGCGGTGGTCGGGCAATGATGACGGTGGTTCGACGACGACAACTATTTGGTAGCCGTCCGACCAGTGATGGAACTCTGGAACCCTTAAAGGCTTGAAGCTCCAACTTTTTCTTCCTAGTCCAAGTCCCCCTCATGAAGACAAAAATATTATGTGAGAACGAGCTA
>NW_018213507.1:0-1055 GCF_001263595.1 Phalaenopsis equestris | reverse complement strand
TCCCCTTTCTTCCTGTTGGTTTCAGCAGCAATAGGATATTTGGTTTGGTCAGATCCGTCTATTCTTTCGTAATGATCTATACTGCAATCGATAACTTCTACCTCACTGATGAAGATCTGAAAAATTCTCCTTCGAGGAAAGATGACATTCAAGAGGACACGGAGATAATGTTACGCATCTACGGGTGCGATCTCATTCAGGAGAGCGGCATTCTTCTCAGATTGTATCCTTTTTTATCTGATTTAATTCTACTCTTCCTGTTTGATTTGTTTTTTAGGTTGGTTGTACAACTCGATTTTTGATTACTATGTTTGCGAGTTCTTGACTCCGATAGACCTCAAGCAGTCATGGCCACAGGGCAGGTCCTTTTCCACCGGTTCTACTGCAAAAAGTCTTTTGCGCGCTTCAGTGTGAAGGTATGGCTATGTGTTTTTCAATGGAAAGAATATATGAGGTTTTGGATTCTATCCATTGATGTGTCACTGTTCCTAATTTTGATTATGTAGAGGGTAGCAGCTAGCTGTGTTTGGTTGGCTTCGAAGCTCGAAGAGAGCCCTAGAAAAGCAAAGTATATTCTTATGGTCTTTCACCGGATGGAGTGTAGAAGAGAGGGTTTACCGATAGAGCATCTTGATGTCATGTCCAAGGTTGGTGTTTCTGTTTTGTTAAATGGGATTTGGTTCGCATTGACTGTATCTCATTTCACAATTATCTTTTTAGGCATTTACATGACTTTGCCAGATGCTACCATGGAGAAATAAAATAATGTAATCGTAGTTTGTTTTTCTGATGCATTACTTGTGTGTCGTTATAATTGCTGGCCTTGTTCTCTACCATGATCACAGAAATACTCAGACTTGAAGAACGATTTAATTAGAACGGAGAGACATTTGCTGAAGGAGATGGGTTTTATCTGCCATGTAGAACATCCTCACAAGTTCATATCCAATTACCTAGCAACACTTGGAGCTCCTCTTGAACTTAGGCAGGAAGCTTGGAACCTTGCAAATGATAGGTATATTTAATTTATTTCGCTCAAATATATATATATATAT
>NW_018213506.1:0-1055 GCF_001263595.1 Phalaenopsis equestris | reverse complement strand
GATAAAAGGATTGTTATTGTTGTCGTTGTAACTTCTTTTCCTTGCTAGATTAAGCAAAGTTTATTTAATAAATTAATATATTTTTAAATAATAAAAACAAGAAATATATAAATTAAATAAATTAGATTTAGGAATGAAGAAAAATTAAAGCTTAGGGATTATTGCCAGGAGTAAAATTAGGAGGTGTGACAATAGTAGAGATTGTGATGGCTACAAATAGTGCCAGTGCTTTAGGTTGTAAAGAGGGCCATTGACAATAGCTGCATAAAATCATGATGGTTGCTGCTATTGACATGATCGGTGACGGCGGCAGAGGAGGCCGGTGATGGTGTCATTGGTGGCCGGAGACGACAGTGTTTGAAGATAAGGGCGTCGAGTTCCTTCAATGGGTTAAGTAGGCCAAAGGCTATGTGAGGGGACTTGCGGGTGAAGTGGGGATAAAGATTTTCTTACCACTTGTTGAAAAATCCCTAATCTACATTGCCTACACCTCACATATAATGAGGTGAGGTGCACCTTAATTGGTGTGAGGCGTATGCCTTATGTTGCTTCAATGATGTGTTAAGGCTCTTTACATTATTTAGTGAAATAACAAGGCACACGCTGCACAATTTTAAAAATAGTTATAAAGTGATTGCTAAGTTTATTATTGATCAAATGAAATTTGTCTTTCTAATGATCATTGTTTTCTACTAGCTCTCCTTCATATTTCCGGTAATATTTTTATAGCTTTTGAAATCATAAATAACTTTAACAAGCATCATTCTTCTTTTGTGCAACCTGTTCTAAGTTCAAGGCCCAATGCATCCATGAGGTAAAAAATAACCACTTTCTTCTAAGCATTTTTAACACAACTATTGTCAGTTCCCAAGTCTCGAATGTGAAAAGTTTAGGGCTGCGTTAGGTAATATATAATCAACATAAATTTTTTATTAAAAAAACTGACATGAAATTGAAGCTTTTATGAATAAAGTTAATTAATTGTGTAATAATAATGTACAAGAAAAAAATAAAAAAATAACAAGTTTAGATATAAAAACTTGGAGAACTGAAAA
>NW_018213505.1:0-1055 GCF_001263595.1 Phalaenopsis equestris | reverse complement strand
TTTGAAAAATTTAATGACTATCATAACATTATTTTTTGGGTATAACTATAGCCTCAATCCATTTTGATAGATAATCTACTACCCCTAAAATAAATTAGTTTTTAGTAAATTTATATATGATCCTATAAAATGTAATCCCCAAACATCAAATATTTTCACTTCTAAAATATAATTAAGGGTCATCTTGTCCTTTCTTCTAATATTAGTTATTATTTAACACTGATCACACTTCCTAAAAAAAATATTTACATTTTTAATAGAGTAGGCCAATATAATTTAGATTTTAAAATATTGAAGGTGTTCTATCTCTTCTAAAATGCCCCCAAATTCACTTTCATAACACTTCCTAATGATGGTTTCCGTTTCTTTGAAGACATGCACCTCCGATTAATTCGATCATTACACTTCTTAAATATGGCTCATCCTAATAATAAAATCTAGAGTCATTGATTATTTTTTTTCTTTGGTTATGCGTCAACCCATAAGAGACAATATCACTCAAAAGGAAGTTACTATGTCAACATATCAACATACCATGACACAGAAAATTTAGCATACATGAAATATTCATCAGAAAAACTCATCTAATCCTAATTTTATAAATCTAACTTAAATAAGTGATCTGCTGCATAATTTAATAAACCTTTTTTATCATAAATTTCTATGTCAATTTCTTGTAGAAAAAGAATTCAACGAAGAAGATCAAATTTTGCTACTTTTTTGCTACAAGAGATTTAATCACAACATGATCAGTGTATACTATAGCTTTTAGTTTTATCAATTAAGGTCTAAATTTATCAAAGGGAAAGGCTATTGTTAGTAGTTATTTTTCAATTGCTGCATAGCTTGTTTTGTGCTTGTTTTAAAGTTATACTAGTGTATTATATAACATGAAGAAAATATTTCTTTTTCCTTTAGATATCTCCTAAAGCATAGTCATTACCATCACAAATTAGCTTAAAATGGTAATAATAGTTTGGTGTTATTTTAATAGGTACAATAACTAGCTAATTTTCATATTTTAAAATGCTTCTAAACATTTTTTAGTAAATTAA
>NW_018213504.1:0-1055 GCF_001263595.1 Phalaenopsis equestris | reverse complement strand
TTTTTTTCATTCACTTGTAAGATTACCTTTTATTAACTATATTCTGTATTTAGAGCTACTTCATTATATTGGATCATAGCTGCGTGTGCGTTTCCTGACTATTGTGTCTGTGATATTACATTTCAGATAATATTCTTATTTTTGAATATCTAGAATGCTGATTTCTGAAATATTTTCAAATATTGCCTTACTGATATAATGATAAAAAATAAAAATACCAATTGTTTTAGATCGTAACAGATCGTTGTCTTGGATAAACCTTTAACCTTGCGTAAAGCTATGACACAACATTAACTTTTTGCAAACTAGAGCATATGAATAGCTTAATGAATTTGCACAGGAAAGAATTTTTTCATCTGATTTGTAGGTCACAATGATATGCATATTTTTGGATGTAGTGGTTGTCTTGAACAAATTTCTTTTTCTTCCCCTTCAATCTGCAGATTTGGGCATTGGCTATTGGCAGGAAGTCAGAAATGTTTTCCACTGCCGGAGAGGATGCAGTTATTAATCTATGGTATGACAGTACTGCTTCAGATAAGGAGGAGAGTTTCCGAAGGGAAGTAAGTGCCGTTATCAATATGTTGATGCCATGATTTAGCAAAATGCACATTAAATTTCTAAGATATTGCTACACTGATACTATATAGCTGCATATTTGTTGATGCGTATTTAATGTTATATTCCTCAATAATATTATATGACTACGCCTCTTCTCCTTGAATATGAATGGTTTATTGCAAGCTGATATTTAATGTTAAAGTCCGATTAATTATCTTTAGCTAAGTGTAAAAATTTTGCTTTCGGAGCCAATGTTTTCTTTTGCTGGAACATTCTTCTCATATTTTAATATTTCTTTTGTCATCTGCAGTTGTCTGTCTCCACCTTTTTGAGATGTTCTTTATGTTGGGTTTTTCCTTTGCTTGCAACATTTTTCTTATTGGCCGAAACTTTCTATGCTTTTCTCAGAGTTCTATTTTGTTCCGCCACTCACCCTTTATTGGCTATGTTTATTTTTTTTCTTTAGTAAGCTCTGTTTTTGTTTGTGCTATCTA
>NW_018213503.1:0-1055 GCF_001263595.1 Phalaenopsis equestris | reverse complement strand
GGGAAAGAATCTAGATCAGTCTGATCGAACCGCATGGGGAGGCTCCCTCGATTGGACGGTATTCTATGAACATTTAAGTGCATTAATAATGTCACAATTAAGTGGCCTTGGGCTCATTGGATCTGTTTTGTCGAGACCCCTCAATTCCAATGTAAGCATACCGGATTTGAAATCCGTTTAACCTTCTAATTATGCATGACAAGCTTCCAAAATTATTTTATTCGGTTTATCTTGGCTTAATTTGAAGTAAATTGAACCAATTTTGTTATCGTTGTGTTTATCTCGTTGAACCGACCGATTCGATTGTAAGTTTGCTAAAATCGAAATTCTAGATGACTTTTAATTGAAATATAAATATTTCTTGCTAAAAAAAGTTATCTCAAGATTTATGTCATGCCTTAAGATTTATGTCAGATGATGAAAACTTAATGATCTATCAATTATTGATATATCAAGTATTTTATGGCACCACCTCTGCAAAAATAGAGTCGCAGGCCCACAATGCACACGTTGATAGAAACAAATCTTATCATTTTGATGTCATCATGTCATTCAAATATAAATATATTTTTTGGGTTGGGCTGATTATTTTATGAAAAATTAATCATATTTAGGTTTTATCAAACGGATTGATAATTATCGATCAAAATTGAAGCAGCAAAATTAATTATAGGATTAATTTGAAATACAAATCTTATATGATCAAGTACATATATTTGAGGGAAGTCAACTCGACTCAAAGTCTTGTAGATAAAGCCTACTAATGTTGGGTGGAGCTCCAATTTTATTGTGGGTCGGGAGCCAACTGGATGTACGGAGACAGCCGTTTTAATGAAGGAAGCCGCTTAAAGGAAGCTGCGGTCCAGGCTCTGCAATGCTTTTATCTGCATTAAACGTTAGCCAGAATGTTCATAATTATCCCATATACTTCTTAATTTTATTTACGGCAAATATGCTACAAATTGAACCATTATTTTATTCCTTGACCTTTTCTTCACATCAAATTCAAATTAAGAAATTAATATAATATATTTAGTGTGTCAGTTTTAATTAAT
>NW_018213502.1:0-1054 GCF_001263595.1 Phalaenopsis equestris | reverse complement strand
TTGAAAATTCCAAGGCTCCGAGTCGGGTTGTAACATTTCTCTTTTGTAAAGAATCTTTTAAAAGCATCAATTTCACGAATTATTTACTAATTCTTAAATCGACAACTCAAAACTAAATCAATCAACTCAAAACATCGATTCTTCTTTCAAAAGTGTCTCTTATTCTAAGCTTTATACTCATCAACTTAAAGAAACTGCAACAAATCAGATTTCTTACCTAAATCTCTTGATTTCCTCGTTTTCTTCTTCTTTTTTTTTTCGTTTTTTTTTCTTCCTTTTCTTCTTTTCTCTTATTTTACTTTTATACCTGTGGCCTAACCTGAAAACCCGCTCCCTTGATTTTTTCTATTATGATAACTCATATTTGTTTGATAATCCATCATAACCATTGCATGCCACAGATGGTTGTTTTAACGATTAATTCTGCTGGAGTAAATTTAATTAGAACTTTAGAAAATAGTGTTATTATGAAATTAATTAAAGTTTACTGATTTATTCATTTATTATTTTATTTCTTAAAATGATCAAAATAAAACGTTGAAATTTTAAAAAATCATGTTTGGTCTTATTTCGAGATGTGCAAGAGGTTTTCTCATTACTGTTGTAAAATTTTATGGCATTACAAGTATTGCATAAACCACTCTTCTAGGAAAGATTGTCTCGTTGATGATGCTTTCCTCCCAGGTATTTAGGATTCTCTTTTTGGATGTTATGGAAGCCATTGATATTGTCCGTGATGCTGTCTGTTACCTTGTGTTGCCCATAAATTTTTTTTTGAAAATCTCCAATATATATGCTTCTGATTTGAAACTTCGTTTTTGCAAGTCAAATCTGGAAACTGACATTTTCGAAGCCGTTGAAAAGGCGCCAGAAATAAGTTCATTGCATCCTTCCTGTGAGCTGGTCCAAGAAAGGGAAGACCCTGTAGATAGCTTTCCTTCTAGTAGCAGCTTATCTGAGATTTCTGATTATACAGATAGGATAGAGTGCTTTTCTCTTCCTGATGCTCATGCTTTGTTGAACGTGACAAGCAGGAGAAGAAAACATCAAAATA
>NW_018213501.1:0-1054 GCF_001263595.1 Phalaenopsis equestris | reverse complement strand
AGAAGTTCACTATGGTGAGAAAATTTTAATTGGGCCATCCTAAGATGGAGCTCATACGGAGAGTGTTTGAAGACATGAAGCTTGTGGGTCCTTGAAAGGTTGGACTTTTTTATGGTCGGCATGTCATGATTTAGCTTACAAAGGAAGAGGATTATGCTAAAACCTTCTCAATAATGTACATCAAAATTGAGGGGAAGTATATGAAGCTACTCAAATGGTCCATTGATTTTGACCCTACCCAAGAACACCCCATTGTCCCTATTTGGTTCAAGTTCTCTGGTTTAAAACTCCACTTATTTAATCACTAAATCCTATTCTCATTGGGTTCCATCCTAGGCAAGCCTATGAAGCTTGACATATCAACATTCAATCTTACAAGGCCATCTGAAGCAAGGGTACGAGTGGCGAGGTGCATCGCCTTACCTTAGGTGGAGAAGATATATGGATTGGGACTGCACACATGGCTATTGGCAGCAGGTGGTCATGCAGTAAAAACCATGTTATTTTGGGAACTCTAAAATGTTTGGTCACACTATGGATCAGTGCTATAGGTTGCATCCTGATTTGAAGAAAAATGTGCCTACACATTTCAATGGTCCTTCTAAATGATCTCCTGGTCATGCTGAAAATGAAGTTTTCCTATTAGTGAAATAGAATAATAATCCATATGTCACCTCTCCTGTTAATTTAGCCCCTAGAGATGATTCACAGGGAGATGTTACTGACATAATTCACAAGGAATTGCCTATTGAGGAGATTAATTTTACTAAAGAAACTTCACTTCAAGGAGATCTATTAGAAGGCCCTCTAAAGGAGGCACGACTGATTGAACTTGTTGTTGATCATAATGATTCTCAACATGTGGTATTGAATATATCAATGGAAATGCTTTAGGTGCCCAATGGAATATCCAACTCTCCAAGATGCCACCCAGATAGATATGGATAGGGTTGATGAGATGTTACATGATGTTATAAATGAACTGGAGGAGGAATAGGCCATACATAGAATAAGAAATGAAAAGAAAGGGCTATTGGAATTAAGACATTTACCT
>NW_018213500.1:0-1054 GCF_001263595.1 Phalaenopsis equestris | reverse complement strand
TTTTTTTTTAATATATTTATATCATTTTATCTATATTGCCAAGGAATAATTCACTTTTTAAAAATTATTTAGAGTTTTTAAAAGGTAATTATAGTGCTTGGTGGTATTTTTGGTGTTGCACGAAAGATTAGTGTTATAAATATAAAAATCAAATTTTAGGTATTATATGTAAATGCATAAGAATTTTGTGGTATGTAAATGCCCTTTTATTTTATTCATTAATTCCTATTACTCTTGTGGGAATGTATTTATAGAATTTTGAGAATTCCTAATAATTAATTAAGTATTTATTAACTATTTATACAATTCAAATCATCTGCTACAATTATTTTTTAACTAACACAGAATTCATTATAAATCTCTTATCGGAAAGGACTTTAATTAAAGAGAAATATATTCAAGTAATGAAATAAAAATTATGATAATAAATAATGAAAAATAACAGGGACACACACAGACACACACACACCCAAATACTATTTTTGGGATTCTTATTGGTCGATGTAAATATTGAAGTTTGAGTGTGAGATAAATAATATTAGAAGTTTTGAGTGCTATTTACGCAGATCTCCCCATTCTCTTGCTATAATTCTAATAATCTTGTTTTTTTTCTTAAAAAAAGTGACGTGAGAATTCCATCTTTCAATACTAGATCAGGAGGGACATCTCCACGACGTCCCTGAAAGAGGCACCCGAAGAAAAGGCGCTTCCACTGTGCTGGAAGGCCGTGAAGCCTTTTAAGTCCGTCCTTGAACTCAATAAATACTTCCAGCCTATAATCCTTGGCTTCGTAAGTGGCAAGAGTCTAGCTCAAATGGTGATTCCCCCGGAGAATTATTTCATCGTCACGGTATACATGACATCTTTTGCCTTCCTGATTTTTATAAACAAAGAAACCTTTAATTCACGAATTTCAGTTCATTTCAGGAAAAAGGCAACGCTTGCCTGGGTATCCTCAATGGAAATGATGTTGGTCTCAAGGACTTAATCCTTATCGGAGGTAAAACAAATTAATTCCTTTCAAACCACAATCTGCATGCATCCAAGAGCACAG
>NW_018213499.1:0-1054 GCF_001263595.1 Phalaenopsis equestris | reverse complement strand
TGTAGGTTTTGGACAATATGGTTTCTTTTTAGGAAATTGTGGTATTTGAAATTCGCTTGTATGTTCAATTTTGTGAATGGATGTAATTTGCTAGTTTCAACAATTTTTGAGGCGGTTTGGATCTAATTTGCACAATTTATGTTTGTAGCCCATTATTTTCATCATGTTTGCTTGAGTCAGTTGCAAAGTGGCCGTCTTTGCCGATAGTGGATGTTTGGGCAGCCTCTAATTTGAGCTCAATTGGTGCGCCTTCTCAACCATGGTCTGTCATTTTTGTGAAGCGACTTCTATTGGGCAATTTCTGCATTTTGGACTCATCAAGAAAAATTTTTCTTGTGAATAGCCGATGTTCCTAGTAACTTCAAGCATGTTCGACAAATCATCTCACAATTTGTCCATTCAACCTCTGTCCCTCATTCGCTTGCATTCTATCTCAATTAGAGTGAAATAATTATGGGGGTTAACAATTGAATGTATAATTTGTTGTTATCGCCTCTTCAAGGTTTGATTCATATCCTATTTGTTCAAATTCTATGATCTTAAGATTAATCTTTTTTTTTAATCGATAAATTTGATTAGTTCTCTCAAATTTTATTAAAAAAAGAACAATGATTAGTTAATTCTTACAAAAAAATATGCTTTATATCGACGAAATCATGCTGCAGGATAGGAAAGAATAGGTTCAAAGAGTAGCTAAAACCTGTCCAGAACAAAACATTAGTTGATTTGATTAGGATGACATATGAAGATTAACCAGTGAAGCATAAGCACTATTTGGTATGCTCATAAGTGCCTCATGCCGTCCTTGTTCAGCAATAACGCCATTCTTGACCACAGCAATAACATCAACGCCCTGGATTGTGGATAAGCGATGAGCAATGCTGATCGTTGTCCGTCCCACCATCACACGTTCGAGCGCTTCCTGCACCACACGTTCTGATTCTGCGTCCAATGCGCTGGTTGCTTCATCAAGTAGAAGAATCGTTGGATTCCTGATCATAGCCCTCGCAATTGCAATGCGCTGCTTCTGCCCACCTGAGAGCTGAACGCCTCG
>NW_018213498.1:0-1054 GCF_001263595.1 Phalaenopsis equestris | reverse complement strand
TGGGGTACTTCTAAGGTTTAATTCAATTATGTGAACTTACTTTATTTGGCCACAAATTATTTTGAGCTTGAATTATTTGATTTCAAAATTCTGAAGTATCAAAATTTTCTAAACATTAAAAGAAATATTATCATTAGTTTAATTGAGAATAATCTCAAAAGAACTTCACTCTTAAATGTGATTAACTATAAAGGTATGTCTTTAGAGGAAACTTATTATAACACAAAGTTAATTGCATTAGATAAGCAAAAAGCTCTAAGAATATAAACATTTTCTTAAACATAGCTTTTTCATGTAATTCAACACAGAATAAATTTTTTTTTTTTAATGTTATGTTATTTTCTATATCATATTCAACCTAAAAAATAGAATTCTCAAATATGTAGTTTAAATTTCCCGCAAAATTTATGTCTGATTCCATCATGGCAACATGTCCTATTAGTTTCAAGTTTGTTTCTCTTATGAAATAGAGGAGTTACACAAGATAAGGGTAATTTGAGCTGAAACAATCAAGAAGTGTTTAATCTATGCCATAAATGCAACTAAATGAGATGCTCTCATTAAAACCAATAAAAATAAACTTGGAAACAATATGACTTATGACCCTTCCTAAGTGAATGATGTAGCTTGGGATAATCTCTTCTTACAAAATGCAATATTAGCTGAGATAATGTTCAAAGTTGTTGGATCCTAATTTGTCCTTTTGCAAGCACACCCCAAAAATGCCTCTAGAGTCGGAATTAAAAGAGGCAAGAGAGATGCCAAAAAAGGATAGAAAATTATTAGTTAATCATGTCACAGAAATCAAAAAAGTAGAATTTAATAATTAGTTCACCATTAATTTTTGTTTACTACGTGTCTTATAAATAAAGTTAGAAATTGGGCTATTTATCTGTTGCCAATATTTTATAGACTACTGAGTAAGCATCATGTTGGCCGGTACTAGAAAAAGACGACAGACCAAAGTTTGTTGGCCTTGGGGGGATATCCCCCACCTATACTGACATCTGGCCTTAAAAAAAAGAAGGTGGTTAGGAGAGGGAAGAGACGACTG
>NW_018213497.1:0-1054 GCF_001263595.1 Phalaenopsis equestris | reverse complement strand
TATCAGGCCACTACAGCCATGGCATTCCCATCTATTGGGTCACTGTCTTCTCGATATACTCATCTATCGGGCCCCTGTCTTCATAACATGCCCATCTTTCAGGTCACTGCCTCCATGATATATCCATCCTCAGACCTCTGCCTTCACGGTTGATGTGCCTTTAAGCATACTTAATTTCCCTTATTTTTTACACTTTTTTATGAATGAAATTATACTTTAAAGATGGGTATTTTTTGTTTTTCTTACAGGTACAATAGATAGGAAAACTGGAACTAAGGGGAGAAGAATTGGAGTAGAGCGGAGGTGAAAAGGAGTTGAAGGAAAAATTGGAGAACTGGCGCCTAAGAGCCAGCCTTTAAACACAAAGGTGCTTCTTAAATTGCCTTGGCACCATCCCTGTGGTGCCTAGGCGCCAATCCCTACTCGAGCAGACAGAGCACTTGAGGCCAAGGCATCAACCTTTTGGATACAAGGCATCAGAACTATTCGGGGAAGTTTTCTGCAGTTTCTTCACACGATCCAAGGAGTTGGTGTTGGCATCAATTTTTGATGTCACGAGTACAGGGTGTCCACCTGCATGACTCGGAATAGTTAAACAGTCTGTCCATAACATCTGATAGTTCAGACAACCACCCGAGACCTTTTCGGCACGTGTTAAGGAGCATGTAGGCAAGAGCATTCAGCTAGACTATGGCTTCCTCTTAGGCAAAGACCGGTTGGCATTTTGCTTGACAGACGACTCTGATCGGGCCGATAAATATTATTCATTGCGTCACGTGCTAAATTGGCTTGAATTGGCCTGATAGTCGACGAAGTTGTCTAGATGACATCAAACAACGAAATAGGCCACGTGAATGTGTTCGAGACATCGATTTCATCTAAGGAGGACATCCATCTTGCCACAACTTTGCGGGGTAGGCTAAAAATGCGCAAATTATCTTTTATGGCACGATCATCAAAAAAGTGGTATGAACGACCCTGGACGACGAAACGGACCACATAGATGCGTCTGGAACGTTGATTTTACCTAAGAAGGACCTTCATTTCAAAATGA
>NW_018213496.1:0-1054 GCF_001263595.1 Phalaenopsis equestris | reverse complement strand
AGAATGGTAGAAATGTATTGTCGGCCACTGAAATTCGTCCTGTCTTGAAAGTTTCCATAATGTACGCGGATGGAATGGCTCGCACGGCGCCTTCTGCTTCTCCGCGAAGTAAACCCTAACGATCGGTTCTCCCAATTCTAAAAATTTTGAGAGAAACTGAACCCTGTGGAGTGATACGTTCTTGTTTCCATTCTTCTGCGCAGAAGACTGGTTTGATCTGCGGATGCAAGCGAAATTGTGCTCCGGGATTCAGTATCAGGTAAGCTTGGATCGTTTCAGGTTTTTTATTGCTTTTGATTTGATTTTGTTAGCTTTTTAGATTCTTTAGGGTTTGTACTGTAGGAATTTTGGGGCATTTCTGATTTTTTTTTTATTGAATTTATTTCATGGATCTTGTTAGCTGTTGTCTGTTGTGGTTTGCGGAATATATTTTGGCACGGAAGGCGTAGTGATCTGAAAATCTTTGTTGTTATTGTTTGTTCTGATCTAGGAGGAAATTGTGTTCTTTCTCCTGTTTGCAGAAAGTTTATGTGCTTTGTTGTTTGGATTCATCAACGGAAGATTGAAAACAATGGCTACGGCAACAATGGCCACCGCTGCAGGTGCGGCGGCTCTACTTTACTACACGCTGAACAAAAGATTACAGGCAGAAAAATCTCGGGATCATAAAGAGGGCGAAGATAGTGATGATGGATCTAGGAATGCTCCTGATGTGAACAGGATTTCTCGGAGGCCGGTGCAAGCACCAGCTACGTGGATGGAAACAATATCGACCTTGTCTGAGACCTTGAGGTTTACTTACTCTGAGACTCTGGGGAAATGGCCGATTGGAGATTTAGCTTTTGGGATCAATTTTCTTCTCAAGAGGCAGGTACACCCTTTAATTTGCTTGTCTTTAAGCAGGCATAGAGCTTTTAAGATGGAAATGTACTTATAGCTGTCTATTTTTATTGGGAAAAACCCTGAAGAGTTTGGTATAAACATAACCTACTCCGTTTGGTTTTCTTGACTAGAAAGAGGGGCATTTACATGCATAACACATAATTCTTATGTA
>NW_018213495.1:0-1054 GCF_001263595.1 Phalaenopsis equestris | reverse complement strand
GTGTCCAACAAGTGTCTGAGGCCTATTAAGAGAGTATCGATGAAGTGTTCAGTATTGGTGTCCATGCATTATAGTACACGACTTAGTTTAGTTTGATGCTTTAGTTTTGCATAAAGTAAAATAGGTTCTATAATCTTAATGTGAAAAATAGAAAACAACATTAAAGTATTTAAGATTTTTTCAGAGATGATGAGGCTCGTGTTCCTATGACACAGGTCTAGTGATTCATTAATATTTGTTTATGAGTTTCCATGTGATTGTTGAATATCAAGATCAAGTCCTCCTAAGCATATGTCAAGGTCCTAAGAAATCTTAAAAATCTTATTACAGATAAGGGGACTTAAACTTGTAGCATTTCCTAATAATCCTCTACTCTTCTATCGTAGTTACAATTTCCTAGTAGTAATATGTCAATTCCACAAGACTATTTTATGTTAACCAACTTATTCTTCTAGTTAATGGTTAGAAGTCTAAGATTATATGATATTTTAATATCCTAATTGGACAAATTAGAACTAAATGATGATTAAAAGGTTAACACATCAACTGCAGAATTGACAAGCATATAAAATTTTAGAGAAAATGCTCATAAAGCCACATATTTATATTTTCTCAAGCATGTTCGTTTCTCTGTTTACACAATTTTTTTTGAGAAAATCTTATTCAGAAGTCCTGAGAAAATAACTGAAATGTGTTTTAATTGTGTAATACTTTACTGCTGTTCAGTTTCAATCTCTTCTTTCTTCAGATTTAACTTGAAGGAACCCAACTTGTTCCAGCATGGTTATGGGGTTTTCCATCTATATTGATCAATATAGCACTTGATTTTGGAACTGAATATTGCATTCGGTGTTTTCAAGAGATCAAGGAATGTGAATTTTAGTTTATGTGTGAATATTGCGTTGCAAGTTTATATCTCCCAAAAATATGAATTTTAGTTTATTTTAATTTTTATATAATGATGTATGCATTATTTATCAAGTTGCAATTTTATTTTGGAAATTTACATACATACCATGCAATTTTTATGTATTTACATATCTAACACATAAAC
>NW_018213494.1:0-1054 GCF_001263595.1 Phalaenopsis equestris | reverse complement strand
TTTTTTTTTAAATTCTGATTGGACAGCGCACACAAGATGCATGCGTTGTTCGCACAGAATAAGAGCTCGGCTGGAGGTGACTAGATGCAGGTCATTTAGAGTAAAGGTCAAAGCCACTCAAATTGAGCAGAGGCACTGTCACAACCCAACTCGATGTAACAATTCATATTGAAGCGGGTAGTCTCGTCGAGGTCATAACAGAATATCATCAAATATATAAAATAAAAATACTAAAAATTCATTCAGATCATATCAATATACAACAAAAAACATATATAACGATTATGGTTTAATATCTCTACAATCAAAATAATAAACATCATCATGTCTATAAAAAATATTGATCTAAGATATTAACATATTTAAAATTAGAGTCTCACCAATAACACAAAAGTCTACTCAACGTGTGTCTTATCCTTTCCTGAAATAACACATGCGAGTAAAACATGAGTGAACAATCACACCTCAATAGACTACTCAAAATCTTTTGCAATTTCAATATAAAAAGTAGACGTGTATTAAAAAAATAAATCTACATGGTGGAACAACTTATATAATATCTATCACAGTGCTAGTATAAGAGATTAGAGCTGCAATATGTATATGTTGAATAACAGTATAAACAACATGATATCATAAGTGTAGGAAAATAACATGATAATCACAATTTCAATTTTTTATTTGAATTATTTTAAAATTTTCCCTTTGTTGCATACCTCCACTTTCACTTTTGCTTCCACTTGTTTATATTTCCCCATCTGCCTCATATAACTCCACTTTCATTTATATCTCCACTTTTTTACATCCATTCAGGCATAACAAATGCACAGATGAATAATTACATAGGTATAAAACCTCTTATAAATATGCTTGATTACACATAACATACAACCGCCAAGCTAGGGGTGTAAATAAGTCATGTCATGCTCGAGCCACCCTCTGCTTGAGCTTGAGCTTGAGTAATTTTATCTAATCTGAGCTTGAGCTTTAGTTTACAAGTTTGAACTGGCTCGCGAGTGGGCTTGTTTAATATAAAAGAGAGAAAATGATATTA
>NW_018213493.1:0-1054 GCF_001263595.1 Phalaenopsis equestris | reverse complement strand
CACTCTTAAGCTTGCAGTGATAAAAGTTTTATAATTTAATACTTTAAATGTTGCTATTATATGTCGGGCTATCATCTCTGCAATAGATCTTGATCGTGTTCGTCATCATTCCCCCCACATCTGATTATTTGATTATTTTAGGTTTGACTATATTATTTTTGACAAGTTTATATTTAAATTTAAAGATTTAAGATTTGATACGGTCGAATTTGCTTTCAAATAATTAATTTTGACAAACTACTTAGAGCAAACAATAACATAAAATCAGAAAAGAAAAGCATCATTGCAAAATTAGCACAATAATTTTATATAGATTCGAGCAATTAATGAAGACATCTTATTGCTATTGTGATGGATGTAAGCATGGTTATTATGGAAAATTATAATTCTAATTTTTTAGAAATGCACCAAACGACACATTCCACAACTAAATTTGCATAGGCTTTTGTCTTATGGCAAAACTTAGGATCAATAATTAAACGTTCTCCTCCATAACACTATCTAACTAGGGTGGGTCTCAAGCCAATTAATGCTGTCTTGTCTTACATCAAAGCCTTTATTTTTAAGAAAATTAATATACAAGTTCCCACATGTATTTCAAACTTCCAACTTCTAAATCACTACATGCTATATGCATTATAATATTTCCTCATTGCACCACCTTTGAAAAGAATATTACATCTATCATCTAGCTGCTGACAATAGAAATCACAATTCAAAAACTCTTCAAATCTCACTACTTTATTTAATTTAATTCTTTTTTGGAGTACATAAAGCCTAGGCTATGGGGCTCATGAAAGCCATTGTTCCCCATAATGCAGGACAAATTCCATCCAGCATCTAATAAAAAAAGAACAAGGAAAGCATGGCATCATTTTGACCACACAAATGCAAACTTTGAAAAGAAGCAGCAACCATTCCTTTTGTTCTCCATCATTTCTTGGATGTATTATGTTGTCATTATCTCTGCCAAAACAATTATCCTGCCTCCATTATTACATTAGTTGCTCTATCTAATGCAAGCAACACCATTTTTTAAGAGAATAATGGGGGG
>NW_018213492.1:0-1054 GCF_001263595.1 Phalaenopsis equestris | reverse complement strand
ACCACCTCTCTCAATCTATAAATTGGACTAAATGCTCAAAATAAAGCATCAACAACCACATCAATGGCGGCCATTGATCACCAACCATTAGTGAGTCTACGAAGATTCGATCTCTCTGACCTCGACGATTTTTGGGTTTGGGCCTCTGACGAGCGGGTGGCGGCGGCCTGCACTTGGAAAGCCTACACAAACAAAGATGATCTCCGACGACATATAGAGGAGATTGTGCTCCCGCATCCATGGTATCGTGCAATTATTGTCAATGGTCGCCCAGTCGGTGCAATATCTGTGAAAGTTCCAGAGACAGCGAACTATCAATGTCACGGTGAAATAGGGTACATGCTGGCGACTGAGCGGTGGGGAAAAGGGGTCGCAACGTCCGCGTTGAGGATGGCGACAGAGACAGCGTTGGCGGAAATAGAGGGATTGGAGAGGGTGGAGGCGATTGTGTTGGAGGAGAACAAGGCGTCTCAGAGGGTTTTGGAGAAGGTTGGGTTTAAAAGAGAAGGCGTGTTGAGGAGGTATTTGTTATTTAAAGGGGTGGTAAAAGATGTTCTCATTTATAGTTTCATAAAAGGAGACGCCTTTCTTATCTAAATATTTTTATAAAATGATGTAAGACAACTTCATCTTTGATCAATGAGTAATGTTAATTTGAAAGTATATATATATATAATGGTCAGAGGTTATTATACGAACCCCTAGTCACTCTCATGTGTCTAACAATACGAGGACCACCCTCAGTACTGACAAACTGACCAGAGGGTGAATCGAATCCGTGACTTGAGAGGACTTACGACCTTCAGAGATGTTGCTCTACTAACAAGACACGGCTGACAGCGCGCGCACACACAAATATATATAATTTTATAGATATAATAGAATATAATAAGATTGGATGAATTTTAGTCAATATTTTTATCTATAGTCATTAGTATCAATAAATAAAGAATTTAGATGTACACACATGGCGCAATTCCAATATATTTACTTTTCTAATGCCTAAAATTTAATTTTTTTTTATATAATACTTTATTTATACATGAAAAATGTA
>NW_018213491.1:0-1054 GCF_001263595.1 Phalaenopsis equestris | reverse complement strand
TTTTTACTTCCTAGCTTCAACAAGTAAGTGGATCAAATTATTCTTGAATCTATTGTTTAATCGATGGTGTTCATGCGTTTTTTATTCTGAATTAACGGAGCTCATTTGTGTTCCAAAAATCACGCAACTTAGCATAGCCCATTAGAAAACAAGCATTGTAGTGACTTTGCTTTTTACTCATGTTCCTGAGATAACTGTTAAAGTTTGTAATTTGGACTTTGGTGTTTTGTGACATCTGTAATGTTTGCATGGTGGGGATGGGGAAATGAAGCTGGAAAACCCAATCAAAGTGTTACTTGAATGGAAAAACAACTGACTTTGTTATGTTTCACGCCTGCAAAACCACATGTAGAAAGGAAGAAATTCATTATATATTGAAAAGAGAACGAGTTACTAATACAGAGTGACGGCTCTCATAAAAATGTTGCTCAAAATGATGCATCTCTAATCTATTTCATAGATAACATTTACTGGTGCGATCCCAAAGAGCACATTATTGGTTGGTTTCTACACAAATATCATTAAAAAGTGGTCACAAAATGGATTTCACACTCAGCAACAATTAGCAAAAAGGAGCTAAAAAAAGGAAACTTTCATCAAGCTCCATGCAAAATTTGATACTGTAACTAGGGATTTTATGTGCTCTATAGCTATCCAGTGGCCACAATGCAAAAATTATAAGCAATTATCTGATCCTGCTATAATGCATTACAAGAAAACTGCAATTCATTGAATCATACTACAGTGTCAAATAAAAAATATGCCTCATAATCTGTTACAACAAGGTCTTGCCTCAACTAAGGAAATCCAATTATATTTTTGCCGGTGCACCAAACCCTAAACCAAGGTAGAAGCAATAGCATTCACATCCTAGTCAACAAATGGGGATAATATGTTTTTACAAATAATAAAAACGAGAGACAGGAGATGAGCCACACAAGTAATTATCAGGAGAATGACTGATTGGGAGAAGAGAAATTTGGGTTTTTCATATTAGAGAAGACTCGCGGAGGCTAGTCATGGCTCACAAGAGAGAGAGAGAGAGAGAGAGAGA
>NW_018213490.1:0-1054 GCF_001263595.1 Phalaenopsis equestris | reverse complement strand
TTTTTTTTTTTCTTTTGAAAAAATCAAACCGCGGCTTTTTAACATCCACCGCAGGTAGCTAGTTATGGTGAGAAAACACAACTATCAATTGTAGCTTTTTAAAAGCGCAAACAAAATACAATTTTATCAAACAAGAAAAATTACAATGCGACACCACATTGTCACCGCATCGCCGCCCCAAACACACCCATTTTCTTAGCTTCTGCAAACCATTAATAGCATCCATTGTGCATTGCTATTTCTATAATTTATGTATTTGATTGTGCAAATTTGACTTGGGTTGAATTTCATAATAAAATTCGAAGATATGAAAAGTACACCCAGTGCACCGTTTTCTTGGTCCGTCTTCGCAAAATCTTTCCAATAAGCATGCATAAATGAAATAACTATACAACCCTTTTATGCCATAAAATTATTTGCAAAAATGCCCAAAAATGATTCTATTTAAATCCAACGTAAGTCCTACATAAAACGAAAAATCAATTTAAAATAATTATGCAATTTTAGATCAACTTCAACCAATATTCGAAAAACATGGCTTAGATCAAATGGTGTCTATTGGTTAGCTTTTCATTTGTCCTCAGAAAGAAACAAAGAAGAAAAAAACTATAATTTGTCCTCTTGTTCACCTTTTAATTAAGAGGCGTTTACATAAATAACACACAATTCTTATATACTACATACCTCACCTAAACATCTGTATTAACATGCATACCACTCAAATCTTTAAAATCACATTAAATATCACCAGTATTATCTTTTTAAAAATGAAAAACACCTTTTTTATGCATATATTTATGACACCAAGGTGATCTTTGGGTGTTAGTTATGTAAATACTTGAGAATTGTGTTGTATGTGTATAAATTTCCCTTTAATTAGCTACTAAAGAAAGAAAGAAAGAAAAAAAAATACAATAATTTATCCTCCTAAGAACTTCATTTCCGCCTAGTAATGTGTTGATGTTGTCTAAAACATATTCTTTTATCCGAAAAAAAAAATTTACAAGATCAAATGATGTCCTCAAAAGGCCACATGCATAAAATTCCTAATTAT
>NW_018213489.1:0-1054 GCF_001263595.1 Phalaenopsis equestris | reverse complement strand
TATGTATGTATGTATGTATGTATATATATATATAACAAGCTACATCTGCCTACTAAAATTTAACAATGGCTTTTTCTTAATTTTATCTAAAAATTTTAATATATATTTAGAAAAAGAGTTAATCTAGCATTGTTCTTTGCTAAAAATTTTATTACTATATAAATTACGAGTTGTATTAGCTCGGAGTGTAAATGAGCTAAGTTTGACTGAGCCCAGCACTTGTTGGTGTTCAGCTCATTCAAATATTTTTTATATGCACAATATACTTACATATTGAAACCCTAAATGTTCATATTTACACACATTGTACTAAAAGATTTAAATGCACATCATAAATAGTACTCTTATTATTTTTTAAAAGTGAAAAACATGTTTTCATTCTTAAGATTTTGAACACTAAAGTGCTATGTATGTAAATAGAAAAATTTAGGTGTGAAATATGCATATACATAAGAGTTTTGTGCTACATATTTAAATTTCTTTCTTATTTTGCATTCAAATCAGTTGTTTGTTGGAAATGTTTTGTTCATGTTTAGCTTGATTTAAATTATCTATTTCTTTTTAACTCAAGGCTTGATTAGAATTTAACTCTGATTTTCTTAAAAATAATATATTTTTTTTTTTTATTTTGTAAAATATAACATAAAAACTAATACAATAAATATTATTTATTGTATTAATACATGCCAAAAAAAAGTCCATCACAATCAAGCAAATATATGTTTATGTTCGGCTTTTTTATAAGTTAATTTTTAAAAATTGTTCATGTTTGTAATTGCTTAATGAATGATGAGTTACTTAGCTAGCCAAACACGATCTTTTCGCGAATGTTAAATTTTTTTGGCATGTCTAATTTGAACCTGTAGTATGATTTCATATATAAAATAAAAAGAAAATGAATATATTTAGATATCTTTACATGAATATATTTACATAGTAGGGATGCTCGATTGAGAGATGATGGTCGGCCAGCCAGGAGCAGATCAACCGGCTGACCTGACAGAGGCCGACCAACTGGAGGACGACCCACCAAATGTCAATCAATTAAACGTCA
>NW_018213488.1:0-1054 GCF_001263595.1 Phalaenopsis equestris | reverse complement strand
CATATTTTTTGTATCTATATTTTGTTTCTCGATTTCCTTGCTCCTTGAAAGTTGTGCAACACACAAGAACAATGTAATCTTTTTTAACACATAAGAATAAATGAATCTTTTCCGTGGTTACATAAAAAATACTAATTAAATGTCATTATTACTTAAATAATGAGCTTCCTTAGATTTTTGTGCCCAGACCGCTATAAATAAGCCACATGTCTGTAAAGGTTTGCACCATCTCCCATTATTTTTGTCCATTGGTTCTTCTCCTTTCTTCCACTTGTACTTGTGACGATGTAAGGGAGCGTCGTCTACTGACAAAGATGCCCTCCACAAGGCTAAGGTTGATATAGGTTTGTAACTTGAATGTGAAGCGTAAACTAGCGATTGATGTTTCCTCGGGGGAGATGAGTAAGAAAAGGAATGTACAAAAGTAAAAAACTAGCGAGCATGAAGATCAAGTTGAATCTTTGAGTTTCTTTACAAGATTGTTGTAGGAGTTGCTTTGGAGTAGGCTGGAGGCCATTCTGACGATCATCTTTTAGGGCACCCATCAGCGGTGGATGTTCCTATGGAAGGGAAAGAAATGTTCATCCTAACTGTTGCAGCGGCCATGACTCTCCATAAAGATCATGAGGAGGTGACAACTGAAGTTGAGACATGGCTCCAGTCTCTAAACGGTGGCCTTTCCTCTATAGGTGGAGGGTTAGAGAAGACCGGTGAGGGTGTTATTTTTTACACCACATCTGATTGGAACTGAATTTTAGGTATGTAGCTTGAATTATGTCGTTTGTATTTCTCTCGAGTTCATTTACTGAGGCCCTGAGGATCGATTCTATCTCATCATATACTGATGTGGACTATGAGGATGATGCAGTCTTTGTTGAGAAAATTGCTACAAGGTGAATGAACACTGCAAAACAGGGTGTTGTGGAAAAGGTACTACGAAATACAGGATGGAGAAAAAAATTATCTCTTGGTGGGGGCAAGAGTATGGGTTGCCTAGTCTCTTCCACCACGGTAAGGGAATAGGAGGTAATTGTGTGGGGGGGGGGGGGGGGGG